>NC_134273.1:65502081-65807871 GCF_031893055.1 Leptodactylus fuscus | reverse complement strand
GCACAGGGCGGACAATGGGCGCATGTGTGAATGCCCCTTTACTAGAGCAACAAAAAAATGTTTTATTCGTATTTTATTAAAAAAAGAGGGAACCTGTGATACAAACAATACATCATAATGAAATGTTAATTACTATAATAAAAGTGTAAAATTCAATATTAAAATAATCCCCACTTATTGATACAGAAATATATCATATGTTAAAATCAGAACTGAGAGCAGCCAAATGACGCTAAGCCCATGCCAAAAACAAAGCAAGAAGTAGTAAAGGTAAGAACAGAATCTTGAGTAAAGTAACAATTGAAGAGGATTCTTGATGACCCGGGACGACCCTCATTTTTGTTGCCTGAATGGTTCTATTCCACTGGTTTAATATAGCTTTTCGGGCTCCATGCCATTTTCCTGGTCCATGGAGGCGAAACTGGTAAGGGCTACAAGGTCCAAAAAACACTTCAAAAGCCAATTTTGGGTCAGTAAGGCAGAGACGAAGAAGATTTGGCTTGCATCCAATGAAAGAACTCAATTCATCCATGTAATGTACATAGTCAGTGGATAATGTCTCACTACGGCCAAACCTGAGAAGTATACAAAGACAGAGTGATGTATAATTGATGTATAAGGTGCACTACTCCTTAGCTACAGTATATTCAGTATTGTATATTCCTTATCATTTAAGATATGGCAACAACTAAGGGGGGGGGGTTATTCCCAATGAGACCAAGTGTATAATTCGTGATAACTGTGGATAATAGAAGAGGGGTTAGAGAACTGGAGGCACTTCCATTACTGGGACTTTAAAATGCCTGCATGTGATAGCATTATAAATAGATTTTATTTTAATTCTGTGACATCATTTTGTTCATTATTCCTATACTGTGACATCATTATAATGCCTAGTATGCTGTGATGTCAAACTGTACCCAGCGATCCTATTGTGTGTGTGTATTATTCATGCACTGTGATAATACTGTGTTTATCATCTCAAATACCGCAACATCACCGTGTGCATTAACCTCATAGTATGACATCACCGTGCAGCCTGAAAAACCTCTTTAATGTTCCTGCCACTAGGTGTCTCCCTTCTAGCTAATCTACATGTGCAATTCTGCAAATCTCAGTTTACAATGTAAGGGGAAAAAAAAAGTATTGTATGTATTTGTATCTAGTTCTGGCAGCTTGTGTGACTGCAGGTGGGATATTCACATACAGCAAGCAGCTTTACTAACTGTGCTCATAGATTTACCTTTTCCTGTTTATTTGCCCAGTATTTTCTGTTATTTGTTGGCTATTGTACAGTTCCTCCTGGCAAATATGTCATAACATCAGTAATGGATAGGGGAGGGGAAGGCTGCTCCTTATTGTACATGGCCGGAGACTGAGCAAGAAAAGTAATATATCCCTGTACAGTGACATCACTCTTTATTATCCCTGTTCGGTGACATCACTATGTTTATTATCCCTCTACTGTGACACCACTGTGTATATTATCTCTGTACTGTGACATCACTGTGTTTATTACCCCTCTATTGTGACGTCACTGTGAATATTTTCCCTGTACTGTAACATCACTGGGTTTATTACCCCTGTACTGTGATGTCACTGTGTATATTTTCCCTGCACTCTGACGTCACAGCTTATTATCCCTGTACTGTGACATCACTGTGCGTATTATCCCTGTACTGTGACATCACTGTGCGTATTATCCCTGTACTGTGACATCACTGTGCGTATTATCCCTGTACTGTGACATCACTATGTTAATTATCCGTGTACTATAATAGCCCCATGTGCATTATCCTTTACTGTAACATCACTGGGTGCATTAACCTATACTGTAACATCACTGTGTTTATTATCCCTTAACTGTGACATCACTATGTGCATTGCCCTGTACTTTGACATCATTGTATATATTATTTGTGCACTCTTACATCCTTGCATTTATTATCCCTGTGCTATGCCTCCCTCTATTCATTATCCCTGTACTGTAACATCACCATGTACACTATCACTGTATTGTGACATCCTGGTGTCACTATACTGTACAATGACATCATTGTGTGTATATTATCCCTGTACATTATACCAATATTGTGACATCACTCTGTACATTATATGTGCTGTGAAATCACTATGTGCATTATAACTGTGCATAATGAAAATCAAAATACTTGTACTTATTTCCTTTTTGGAAATTACTGCTTAAAGTGGTCATGATGGGGGGGGGGGGGTATGAAAGGTTTCGGTATGGGGCCCCATGGTTACTTGTTACAGCCCTGATTACTACTATGAATAATAAAGTGTCATTGTCGCTGCAGTTTCTTACTATACTGGGTTGAACAATTCAATGAAAGTGACCTACCAGTTCTTTTTCTCCCCCTCCTCTTCATTTAATTCATCAATCATTTGCTCTCTTGATGGCAGTTTGCATGTTCCTGAAAAGATAATATAATATTAATAGTTTTAGCCTAATAGAATCTTTCTAGTCAAAAAAAAAAAAAAAAAAAAAAAAAAAAATTGTGTGATGATCTTATCAAAGTGCCGGTAATACTTTTTACCATGTATACCCTGCTGAGAATTCTAGGTAAAACTACATAAATACAACTGTGCACATATAGCCAAACTGTGATTGAATGGTACGGATAGAATATGGATGACATCTGTGTGCCGCCCATGCCTCCATGGTCCCATTCACTACTGTAAACCCAAAACAGAAAGGAATAGGACTCAAGACGCCTGGTCCATCTACATGGATCCCTGGAAATACAGGGCCTTGGGTGTGGAGCCATAAAAATGAATGGGTCATGTTCATGAGGACTAAGGGATATGCAATAAAACCTCCTTGCTGGAAAAAAGGAATGGCTCTAGCGCCACCTTTTGGAAGATAGTTCCCTATAGATTAGTGCATGTATTTTTCATAAAATTTAATTGCATAATCTGGGAATAATAGCCAGACCAGAATAAGGCTACATTCACAGTTTAACAGGAACGGGACAACAGTTTTTTTTAATGGGCGTCAAACATAGTATTAAATTCAATGTCAGTGAATTGAGGTTAGCCACATGACTGTTATTATGATGCACTGTTGTCATGGACCATCAAAATATAGGTCATGTTATTTTTGTTTGTTTTCATGGATCCCTCCATACACTGTAATAGAAGGGAGAAACCGTAAAAACGTATATGCCCCTCGGGTCCAAGATGGCCGTGAAAATTATACGTATATGGACCAAAACGAAGGACCACACTTCAGAATGGATAGCAAACCTCTTTATTAAAGTTCAGCACACATCTGGCCACTCACGGCAGTTCTTTTGCACTTGAAAAAGGGCAATTTATGCCCAAAATGCGTTGTGTTGAACTTTAATAAAGAGGTTTGCTATCCATTCTGGTGAAGCGCAGTCCTTTGTTCTGGTCCATATACATATCGGTATACACCACTGGTAATTAGGATCCAGCTGCTCTCCCTCACCATGGGAGGAACCTCCTATAGATGGTTCCTAGGCGCTTATGGTAGTTGTGAACTCATCACAACTCCATCAGGTGAGAGCATATCCAACATTATTGGTACACCCTCACCCATACAATACTTTACCATATACTGTTCGGTGCTGTTCTCGCCCTTTTTGTTTTCGGCCGTGAAAATTAGACGTTTTCACAGCCATTTTGAAACTTGTTTGTCTGTATGTAGCCTAACTCCTCCAAATGCCATAGATTTTCAGTGTGGTACCCTACCAAGAATGTTCATACTGTGGATTATTTCATCTATGGGACATTCATTAATCTATGCATATATTTTTCTGAATCTTGCAAACTGAAAAGAAAAATCACGTACATTGGTTGCAGGATTGCAGTACATTCTGTCTGTATGTAAAAGTGGAATCTGTGCATACGCCTGAACAGAATACTTAACGTGTGATCATGGCCCTAGTGAAACTAAACTTCTCCCGAGGTGCACCACTTCTCTGGAATGCTCTATCCCGGACAATCAGATTAGCTCCCAATTTCTACAGTTTCAAACGCAAACTAAACATGCATCTTTTCAGACAGGCCTATCACAATTTCTAACGTAAACCCTTCCGTACTATAATTAGAATCCCCAAAATTTAACCCTCCTCTGTCCCCACTCCCACATTTCCCCACATGATATAATGCCATCTCAGGCTAACTTTATAGGTCCAAGCTCCATCCACATGTTAAAGGACACAGCTGGTGACGGGTCATAAAGTTTTAGGTTTGTGTAATGACAGTCACCTCTATTACAGAATTATCTGACCCACTGTATAAGCAATGCCGCGGTTTTGGAAATAGCAGCATTTCTAATGTGGGTATTTTTCTGCAATGTGTGGATGGGATTCACTAGAATTTTTTGGTGAATTTTTTTTTAATGGTTTTTGCCGTGGTGTTTACGTCACATGGGGCTTCAGCCTAATAGTTGGTTTAAACTAGATTTATCATTCAGCACTAGCCACTATGATAAATATGGTAATTTTTTTTTTTTTTTTTTTTTGTAGATTGTGAACCCTATATAGGAATCCCAATGTACATTTTTTTTCCTATCAGTATGTCTTTTGTAGAGTGGGAGGAAATCCACGCAAACACAGGGAGAACATACAAACTCCTTGCAGATGTTGTTCCTGGCGGGATTCAAACCCAGGACTGCAGTGCTGCAAGGCTGCAGTGCTAACCACTGAGCCACCGTGTTGCCCCTGCCTAAGTTAATTCTGTCTAACTATTAGTAAATGTGAACCATTGTGTTCACGTCACTGTATAGTAAATGAAAGATTGTTATGTTTCTTGTGATGCGACAGAAATAGAATATTAAATTCTTATGTTATAAAACATATACTTTTCCATCATTACCACTACTACATACCTTTAATGACTCTCACAGCCCATCGAGCCTGCACATCCGAAGTTGGTGGTATCCCACCCAATGACTGTACCAATCCAATAACTGCCAATGTTGGCTTCTCCAATTTTGGAGGGAAGACTCCTTTAAAAAGTGAAACTTTATTTTTATCGTTTTTGACAATGGAGTCATCCATAAATGGATAGGCATAGCTGTAACCAGTGGCAAATATAACAACATCCACATTTTCCATCACAGATCCATCTTCAAAGACTACAGAGGTTTCAGTGAACTCCCTAATGTTCGGTTTCACAATCACAGTACCGCATGTAATGGAGGCTGCCAGGTCGTCATTAAATACAGGCTCTTTCCTTAGAGATCTGGAAGAGGGAATATGATTAAGATATCACTGAGACGTTAGCTATATACAAGTATTTACTAAAACAGAAATGTCTGGAGTGGGGACAAGTCTTCTTTTATAGTACTGGGCACAGCCACAACCAAATGTATGGCACTGTGAATAATTCAGGTAGATAGGCCATGATATTACAGTCCCAGATAACAAGTCTCCCATTTAGGATGGCCATACACGTGATAGAATTGTTGGCTAAGTAAATGTTCAACCATCAACTAACTGCAACCCAACATCCTCATAAAAATACATACTGGGCTCAATGAAGTGTTTTGGTTTTTTGGCCAGTATTACCTTAGGGTAAGTTCACATGGGGTTTTTTGGTCTGGAACCCAAGGTGGAGGCTTCCTCAGGTTCCAGACCAAAATACGGGTAGCAGTAACTGGACACTGGTGTAGTGCACCAGCATCCAGTCGCGCACTCCGCTCTGGATTAGACCCAAGTGAATGGGCCTAGTCGGGATGGAGTGTCTTCAGGCGGATCTGCCTGAAAGAATGAAGGCGATCATAGCTCAGCCTCATTAACTGTATGCTTATAGTATCTTGGATTACGTAGTAGAGTGCACAGAGAAGGAGAATTATACTGCCCCCAGTAGGTACATACAGTACAGTCTATAGCTGTCCATGTGATGTTGTGCTGATGCGCATTATAGGATTTATAGAAGAGCAAAGAGAAATATATCAGACAAGATGGTGGATCTGGACAATGAAAGAAGCCTGGAAAGTGACAACCTGCTGATGGGTACGGAGATGAAAAAACGTTTTGCTGGGGTATGTTGCCAAGACAAATACTGTTATCCACAGACAAGTATATGGATAGAAATAACGAGACATCAGCCTCACGAAAATAATGGGAAATAAAAAGAGTAAAGCGTATGTTCAGCAGCAAAAAAAAACAAAAAAAAAAACACACTTGTTCACAGGTACCAAGCCATAATGGCTATGGTTGAATCTTGCCTCCATCATTCTTTCATAGAGCCAGTCAGAAATTACTCTTGGTAGAATGTAGTTTAGGAAGGATTGGTAGCGGGTAAGATAGACCATGTCCCAAGGATAGCCATTGTCCCAAACACGACTCATAATCCAAGAGCCACTTCTGCTGCTTAGCATAACCTGAAGAATAATCATAGCTGGTCAATGTCATGTCAGAAAATATACTAGAAATGTCTGACATCTCTCCTCAATAAGTCTAGGACAAGTTTCATCTGTATAGATAACTATCAACAGCCTTGGTCCATCCATGACAAGAATAGTCTTACCAGTCTTCTGTCATTTTATATACCGTATATACTCGAGTATAAGCCGACCCGAATATAAGCCGAGGCCCCTAATTTTACCACAAAAAACTGTGAAAACTTATTGACTCGAGTATAAGCCTGGGGGGGGGGGGATGCAGGGAAATGCACAGCCATGTGCATGAGGCCTTAGAAGGACAGAAATAGGACCTGCTCCATATTTTGCAAATGGTTTCTACCGTATGACCTAGACACAGATCAGTAAAAACTATGGACATGTGTATGCGGGTCCCTAATTGTGGACAATATACTGAAGAAAACTATGGATGTGTGTATAAGGCCTTATACTGAAGAGTTTTATCCTTTATGCAGTTATGTAGATCATGTAATTGGTCTCTCTCATACCACAGGATAGGGGATAGCTTGCCGAGTCCGACTACTAAGACCCCCACCAATCAAGAGAATAAGAATATTGTGTCCTCAGTTCTGAATGGAGCACACCACTCCATCCATGGTGCAACTCCTGGACTATGTAAAGGTATGATGGTGCTCATTTCTAGGATTGCTATTACTGACTTACCTTTTTAGCAGTCCGGCCAAGCTCAACAGCAATATCCGCTCCGGAATTACCTAAACCAACAATGAGCACATTTTTTCCACTATAATCCCCAGGATACTTGTAGTCTCTGTTGTGCATGTATTGGCCTTTGAACTTCTCGATACCTAAAAAATTGAAACAAGACAGTAAGGTTTATAGTGCTAACAAATATACAGGGTGCAATAAATCCAATGTACTATACACCCATTTCTAATACAGCCCTAAAGTCATTCCTAGCATTGACCATAGAAATATTTATTTTTGAATGAGAATCCAATGGAGGTCATCTGTAGAAATAAAAAGACAAAAGAAAAAGATGCTACAGTTCTCACTGTAAAGTGTAGCTCTAGTTACAGTATGTGCTGCCTGTACTCTCCCTAGCTAGGAGAGTAGACTGTCCTGCAGCCTTGGCCAATGGATGAGTCAATTAGGGTATACACACAATGGGGCACACAAGCAAATACTGTCTTATGCGGCGTACACAGGGGTACCAGTGGTTTCCGTCCTAATCCCTGGAGAAAATGCATAGGGGACGGCTTGCCGGCGGTCAGTTTAAAAACCCATTCATTTCAATGGGTTTTTAAACCAAACCACCGAGGTCCATATGCAGCCTCTCTCCGCGGGGAAACCATTTTTTTTGCACAGACTCAATGTGCAATTGTAGTAATGATTAAGTTTATGTGGTGAAATTATAATTTTTTTTTTTTTTTTTTTTTTTTTTTTTAAGAGTGATTTGGATAAATAGGTTTCCTGATATAGATGAGGACCCGGCTAGAGCAGCAGCAGGGGAGACCGAGATGATGCTTCGGACACCACTGCGCTATGCAAATCTAGAAATCTGTATGTTTAGTGCAATATAGCATACCGCGGAAAGACTGAAGGGGAAGATTCGGATAAACGTGATGACCAGTACAGATGAGCACAGCATCAAAGATGGTCGATTTCTGCTTTCCATCTTCTTCTGTAACAACATCCCATTGTCCAGTTGTAGCAAAATCTGGACGTTTTTGTATGTGGGTCACAGCTGTCTGATAGAAAGATTGTTGTTACTACTATGTGAACGATGTGCTATTTCACAGACAGATTTAGTGGAAAAAAAACATCAGATGTCAGTTCCTTGCATCCGTTTAATAGGTGCGCCTCTCCTGATTCTGGCACAGTTGGAATTTTATCTCTAGCCCCCACCATTCCATTCCATTTAGTGTTATCATTTTTTGCATCATCCAATAGGCCTACTAGGCTCTTTATTGTCAGATGGGTGGTCCTAGGCTGGAGCAAATAGTCTGGAACCAATCACCTGACAGTATTGAGCTTAATTAGCATAATGGGTGCTGAAAGCAACAGAACCCACAGGAATGGTGGGGGTAGAGAAAACAATTCCAACTACACTGGTATCTGTGGTGCAACATTCGCCTACACAGAGCCATGATGCAGGCAGACGCCAAAAATGTTCGTTGGTGAAAAAAGCAAAAGCACGTGCAACGGTCTGTAGGCAAATGTGGCTTATTGGGCACGTGTGGACAGAGCAGATATTCCAGACCTTCCCCAAATATAAAGGCTAATTCATCTTGAGGAACTACAATGATAGACATTTTATATCCATTATGTTAATATATGATAATACATTACTGTAGAAGCATAGTGGGTTCAACTTTACCTTGAATTTAATGTGCCTTAAGAGATCGAAATGTTTGGCATAGAGCTTCAGGTACTCCAGGAACACAGTGTTGTGCATGAAGTTCGGGTACTCATCTGGTATAGGAAAGTCTGGATAACACATCATTTCTTTGCAAGCATTTGTGAATACTGAACGATAGATACTAGCCCTCCCATCCTCTGCACGGTCCTATAAAGACAGAAAAACTCAGTAAGGCCGGGGTCCCATTTTGTACTTGGTGACAGGTCCTCTGTAACATATCTATGGATGTCATCGAAGTGTATTTTCCTCTATCCTTCTTCAACACACAATCATTTTGGAGGATTTATAAAACATTTTTCTTTGAGGTTGTTGCATTGGACAGAACACACCACATATATAACATTTTTGGCAGTTTCTGTGTTTTTTTTTTTTAATATGAATACAAAACTTACCATAAAATTCCACAGTCCACCGACACAGTCACTTTTCTCAAAGCAGGTTGCACGAAGACCGACTTCTAAACTGCATTTGAGAGCAGCAAGCCCACTTATACCTGAACCGATTATGGCTATGGTTGATGCCATTCTCTGCATAAGTAGGGATACAAACACATGAAAATGCAGGTATATTTAATGCAAGTGTTTATATTCTTGCACACAAATGAACATATATGCGATACATGAACATGTAGATTTTTGTAGGGTCCCGTCTTCCTCCGGGGCTCGTGAATTGACATTGCTAAAAAAAAATGGCCTGGGCGCATGCGCAGTAGAAGCAGCATGCTACTGCGCATGCGCCCAGGCCATTTTTTTTTTAGCAATGTCAGTTCGCGAGTGCCGGAGGAATACGGGACCCGCGGACATCGCAGGAAGAGGAGGTGTGGATGAAGAAGACGGCGGACCCTGAATGCCCGCCCACCGTGCACGATGGGTAAGTTGATCACATTCTTTTTTTAGGGTATTATTTTAAAACTGGGGGGTAGTTTAATATAACTTTAGCGGTGCCTGAATAGCTTTTTTAAAGGCTATTCACGCATATGTGGGGCTCTACCAGCATGATTTTGCTGATAGAGCCCCTTTAATGGCCGGGCAGCACTATTATCCGTTGTCCTCTCTTGTGGCCTTCCCTGATGGCTACCGTAGAAAAACACTTTGGCGGCAGTGGGATGAATTACTAAGCAGGATCATAGCAGAGCTGTAGATGACGGACAATTCATTTGAATGGACAGGCAGCTTCTGCTAAGACATCTATGGCTTTCATGGTATTACAAGAGATCCTATCCTGGTCCTTGTCATCAGAACAGTATGGATGGGAAGCCCAAAAAGAGGTGAGTACATGAAGGAATGCACTTAGATGTCACAAGAGAGTCATCCAAAAACATGCAAACTCGGCACCAGATGGGATGCCCACTTGGTCATGTGCAAGAGGCCCTAGCCGTCTTTATAATATCTATTCCTATAGAATCCACTTCTAGCTGTGACACCATAGTATAACACCTCATTTACACACACTATAATGTCCCAAAGTGGCCTCCAGACAATAAAATGTCCCATAGTGGCCCCTCCAAACAGTATAATGTCACATAGTGGCCTGTCCACACAGTGTAATGTTCCACCGTGTGAAATGTCCTGCAAGCAGCACTTTTTTGTCTCCGCATGTTTCGAGTGGAAACCACATGGACCCCATTCTAGTCTATGGTGTCCACAGGTTTCCTTAGGTAAACGCTTTTTAATGCGTATAGGTTTCCGTTCAGGGGTCCCCAAACAGACTCCCCAAATGAAAACCCAACTGCAGATGTAAACCGGGCCTAAGCCAACATGCCCGTACCCTGGATTTACAAATGTTTTCTTGAAACACGCTCTATAGCTGCTTAATGAACACCATGGAGAGAAATGAAATGTGAAAACTTCTAAATTTCCCTTCAGTAATATTGCACATCCAACAGCAGAGGTTAGAACGCTGAAAAAATGACATCCAGAACCAAATCTAACTACTTCACAGTCAGCTGTCACTTATTAATAAAGAAAACTGCGTATTTGGCTGCTTTCCAATGGACATTCTCTTTTTTTGTTGCATTTTCATTCCTAGACCCTACAGGATCTGGTTATATACGCAATATCCTTCTTAGGCTAAGGTTAGATTCACATGACAGTTTCAACTGTTCACTATCACTATATGTGGTCGCTATAGGTCATGTCCTATATCAGTGTATGAAGGGATCCGTAAAAACAGATCGCCCCAGGGTGCAAGACCATATTGTGCTTCGGTTGTGTCAATGTAGCTTTGATCAAACAGTATGAAGCCCTGTACCTGCCACGACAAGGCGACCTCATTTAGATGGAAACCTACACTAAACAGACATACCTCTCGTGGACCTGAACAGGTCTACAGTGTGGACACAGGGCAAACTACCTCTCTCGGACCTGGAACAGTGTGGACACAGGGTGAGTAGGGTCCAGAGTTCACCATTTCAAAATAGCCTAAGGCAGATGGGGGAAGTGGAGAATATATATACTATTTCAATTGGATAAACCTGTGCGATTAGAAGGGCGTGATAGTCAAATCATGGAGGTAACCACCCCTCACTATGTAATACACAACAAAAAAAGGTTAAGATTGCACATCCCAATGTGAACAGGTGCTCACTGCGAACTAATGTATGTAAAAATACAAAAATGCAGGGCACTCCGCACACAGCACAGGGGCATATGAAAACTCCAAAGGGCAATACTAACATAGCATATTAGGTGTTTTTATTATATTAGTATTTCCTTTTACATACCTCCCAACTTATGAAGAACTGAAAGAGGGACAAAATTTAGGGGAAAAAAGCAGCCCATTAATTTCAATGGGGAGCGCTCATATGCCGGCTTCCATTGAAATGAATGGGATCTGCTTTGTATGCGCTGATTCTGAACGTGTTTTACGTTTAGAATCAGCTCAGTGTATACTTAGTGTGAATGCAACCTTAGATGGGAAAATGATTTTGTCTAAATAGCAGTAATATTATTGCACGTGGTACGAAAAAAGAAGAGTATTTTAAAGCATGACGAAACAAACATGTTTAAACAAATGACTTTACCCAATAGGTTGTGTGATCTATGACGTGCGACACAAGATCAAAGTAGCGGCCAAAAGACCCTGTGATGAAAAGATGAACGTCCTTCACCTATGCTGTAATAGAACTGGTATTGGTCCAACTATGTCATCGGACTAACATGAATATCACAAAACATTGCTAGGAAGAATTGACTTAGCCTACATTCACATGAACGCCATTGTTGGGCCATGTGGCTACTGACTTTTTTAACAGCCGTCACCTGCTGCGTTAAAATCTATCGATGTGAATGTGGCTATTCACAGGAGTATTTGACGGTCTGTTTTAATGTCTGTTTTGCATCAATTTGTCTGCCATTTTTAACTGTCAGGATGAACTTCCCTGATCTGTATTTGACCCAACACACTCAAGTTTTTATCATCACTGAAATGGATATATTAGCCATAGAAAGGGATCTTAAAAACTGTCCCATAGAGATGCATTGGGCCTGTCAGGCTGGAAAAAATGGACAAATATAGGTCATTAAAACATTCCTTTAAAAAAATGGACGATTGACTCTCAGGCCTGGTTCACATCTGCATTCGGTATGCCGTTCAGGGAGTCGGCTTGAGAACCCCCTGAATCAAAACCTATATGCATTAAAAAGTGGTTAGCTAAGAAACCACACAGTCCCCAAGTGGACTCCCTGAATGGAATACCGAACGCAGATGTGATCCGGCCTCATTGTTCTAAAAACAGATGTGTAACAAAAAGTAAAAAAAAAAATGTTTGTTGCACTTTTTACTTTTGTGTACATGAAACCTTTAAGGAATTGTCCACTTTTAAGAATCTCTTTGTTTAATATGGATCCCAAAAGAACAAGCAGGTCGAAGGGGACACGGCACTGATATAAGATTGTCACGGAAAAAACGTGATGCATTTCTGACGCCTTTTTTTCCTACGTGGTTCACATTAGCGTATGTATTCCGTCCAGTTAGAGTCCACATGTAGTCCCTCCGGACAGAATACAATTGGGATCCGTGTGTTTGCCGTGCACTGCCCACACGAATCATGAGGACATGATTCGTGCGCAGCAAGCACACGGACCCCATTATAGTTTATGGGGTCCGTGTGCTTTTACAGCACAGCGCTTGAAATTGCGACTGTGGGGGGACTCTAACTGGACGGAATACATCCGCTAGTGTGAACCAACCCTTAGCCTGAATGGCTATATCATTCTATGTTCAGATCACCCTTGTTTGAGAATACATTACAGAACTGCGTACAGTATATATCACTTCCTTAATATATCTTATGTACTGTACCTTCAAAGTGGGGGTGCACAATAAAAACTAACAACGGTGCAACAAACATGCAGACATATTAAATAACATACAACAGTGAAAATATAATAAAGTAACATTCTCTATCAAATGAATCCCCTTTGGTCTTGTAAATATTCATTATTATTAAGGGTGCATGGTCAAAAATTCCTCTCCGTACTTAAATTGAATTTTTAACTCTTTCATTGCACTACTTTTTGTATGTATGTTTTAAATCCTAGGTGTATTGTCTATAGAACCATGGAAGATCTAGTAAGGACTCCATGTCAATAAATGCTGCTTGTATTCTACAACCTCTAGTAATAACATCTCCAACGTAGAGTAAGACATTCGTATACACTTGAGAGTATTAATTTAGCATTAAACATTAGTAAAGAAGACAAACAGCTATTGGCAGAGGCACATCTAGCAGGCGAGAACTAGGGGTTAATTCTGGCATAGTCAATCCTACATAGTACACACATTCCCCTGGCTATACATGCTGGCTTTATTGCTATGTGATACTTACCTTTTGCTGTTCTCGGTCCCAATGAGGTTTTCTGTTTTGATGAGTTTTAGATGAGGTTTATAGAGCCTGACAGGACATTTATCTGCTGCTAGTTCTGTAGCTTTGCTGCCTGCCAAGATTTTTCTTTACAGATCTTGTGAAACAACCATTTCGGACTCCTCCCAGGAACAAGAAATCCTTACAGCACTGACTTTAGAGCCATGCCTAAAAGCAAATGTGAGCACTATATGGCAGATTTATAAATACCGTCTAACTGTACAAACTATACTAACAGTGCAAACAATCTAAAAATGTCACAGTTGTTGATACTCGGTAGTAAATGGGGTTCATCTTTAGACTGTCTATTCTACGTTTGCAGGACACATTGGTAGATTTTTAGTCACCCCTCCTTTTTGGCAAGTTATGTAACCGTCAAGGAAAAAAAATTGTAAAAAGCACCTAATAAATGTGGTCCTTGTTACAGCAGCTCAGCTCCTATTCATATGAATGGGAAGTCAGCTACAGTAAACTAACATAGCCACTACATGAAACTGTCTGATTCCAGCTCTGGACACAGTTCTGCAACTCCCAATATCAGCTGATTCACATAGTTGGCAATTGCTATGAGTTTTCGGAAACAATCCTGGAAAGTTTGGGTATGTGCTGGATCAAAAAGGGACATATCTTGCACCCACTCATCATCCCACATCTCCCACCTGCTCAAAAGTAGCTTAACCCACTACAGTTTGGTGAAGTTCCCAGTTTGGTAAATACTTTGGTATAGGTGCTGGGGTCAAACTCCCACTCCCTCTCCTGACCTTCATGCCCTTTCAGTCAGGGCCTGAGCACACCTTTATAACCCGTCCTTGCTAAACTAGGATTGCTGGTCAAACTTGTAGTACTCCAGTGTGATTGTTGTCCTTGCATTGTTCACATCTGTACTGACTAGAGATGAGTGAGTACTGTTCGGATCAGCCGATCCGAACAGCACGCTCCATAGAAATGAATGGATGCACCTGGTACTTCTGCTTTGACGGTGGCCGGCCGGCTACGTCCATTCATTTCTATGCGAGCGTGCTGTTCGGATCGGCTGATCCGAACAGTACTCGCTCATCTCTAGTACTGACCTCTGGCTATGTTACTTGAATACTCTTTGTCCTATGATTTTGTTCTGGCGTTCCCAATTGTTTTCGACTATTGGTTAGGTTTTGTGGATTTGTCTTTGTCTCGTCATTTGGTTCCTCGTTGCCCTCTTCATCTGCCGCCACGTTATTGACGACCGTTCCTTGATCTCTCCTCCTGCGCGCAATGTGCAGTTCTGGTGTTTGGTTTCTGCTGAAGTGCGTTTATTTGTGATTCACTGTCTGTTCTGGTGACAATTCCGGTCTTCAGATTCAGTGATAGGCCGTCTCTTCTTGCGAGGAGCTTTGATAAAGGAGCTGGGACTAGTCTTGGCTCACAGAGGTGTATTGCCTTTAAGTAGCAATTTTTACTGCTCGTAGTTGTCAGCCCATTTGTGCTGCTACTCTCTTGTATTCTCATGCAGGTAATTTTGGCCCTGCATCGGAATCCTAATACTGTCCTATGGAACATTTCCCTGCAACCAAAGAAAGTGGAAACTAACTATGGCCAAGATAAAGATTCTAAATTAAATCAAGATTGCAAGATCCCATGCCAAATGTGGTAAACATAATTGTGTGCACCAAATATAACCTCGGAATCATTGTCTTGTTGCACAAGCTAGTTTCGGACTAGTATTTAGATGGTCTAAGGCTTGGTTCACATCTACGTTCAGTATTCTGCTTGAGGATTCCACTTGGGGATCCCCAAACAGAATACCGAACGCATTAAAAAGAAGTGAACAATGAAATCACACTGACCCCATAGACTATAATGGGGTCCGTGTGTTTTCTGTGCGGAGAGAAAGTGCCGCTTGAACTACTTCGCGCTGCAAACACATGGACCCCATTATAGTTCATGGGGTCCATGTGGTTTCAGTGCTCACCGCTTTTTAATGTGTTTGTTATTCCATTTGCTGCGTCCCCAAATGGAATCCCCGAACGGAATACCGAATGCAGATGTGAACTAGGTCTTACATTTGACTCTAAAATACTTTAGAATACAGATATTAGGATCAACTCACTGACTTCAAGGTACCCATATCCTGTGGCAGCAAAAAAAGTTCAAATCATTACTTTTTCACCCCTGCCATGCTCTTTTAGAAAGAATAGAATATTCCCTCACTACTAACTACTCTTCCAAACAAGACATAATGGCTCAGTCTTTTCCTAATTGTACTGTCATGAGCTAGAACTATTAACACGTTGAGGCTTGTAGAGTCTTAGGTGTAGATCTTGGGTTGTTTACAATTTATCTGAGTATTGCACCATTTAACCTTGCATGTGTATTTAATGTTTTCCACTTGTGACTAATCCATCTCACTATAGAATGATGACTTCAAACTGTTTGGAAATGTCCTTGTAACCTCTCCCAGGTTTATGGGCTTCTCTAAGATCATTGCTGATATCTTTCCTCCTTGGCATTGTGATAACACATGCCTGAATGCCCCTGACCAGCTATTATAGATTTAGTCACACTTGCTGATTTGATTAATTAAGGCAATTTGATTAGCAGTATCTTACTGCTACTTGTCCTCTTAATTCCTATGGAAGCAATAAAGGTGCACTTAAAGGGATTCTACCATTAAAACCTCTTTTTTGTGGATAACACGTCGGAAAAGACTTTAGAAAGGCTATTTGTCTCTTACCTTTAGATGTGATCTCCGCCGTGCCATTCCTTAGAAATACCGGTTTTTACCGGTATGTAAATTAGTTCTCTGGCAGCAATGGGGGCGGGCCCCAGTGCTGAAAACGCTGCTCAAGAACACGATCCTGTGACGCCTCTATCTTCGGCTGGATCCTCCCCTTCTCTGTCGTCTTCCTCCTATGTCACCTCTGACACCTGCGCAGTTGGCTCTAATAGGATTTTAATCCTATTAGTTTACAATGCAGTCTATGGAAAAGGCAGGGGGAAGGAGGAGAAGAAGCGAGGCAGAGCTATGAGGTAGTCTACAGCATTACATGAGCCATTCCTATCAGGAGAAGGCTGAAGAGTAATTCCTGATAACCTAGCTGTGTCCTGAAAGAAAACTTTCACTATAGGTGTCTTTCTGCTTTGTGAAGCTCCCCCCATAGACTTATATTATACACTTCCTAAGGAGCAAGTGTTTTTGTATTATATCCTAATACATAAAACCTTACAAAGAGAGTGGACTTTGTTTTTATTATGAGAAGTTGGAGCAAGTTATGCTCCCCAGTTTTAGTGCCAGTGACGTCATGATCCCTGATATAGCCTGCCCTACACCACTGGGTCCCAAAATCTTGCAAAAAGTAACTTTTGATGCAATTTAGAAGATATCTACTGCAACTGAGTGAGGAAATTAGTATCCATGGCTTGACTGGGATATTTCCATGTCATTGATGTAACAAGAATTGACTAACATGTATAACCACCACCCTCACCCACCCCCATGGAAATAAAGTAGGCACACACCAATATACGATGGGATAAGAGGGCCACAACAGCCAATTTATTGAAAAACATAATAACAACAACATTTTATTATTGGAAGGTCGAGCAGGGCCTGCATAGTGATAGGCAGCCCAAACGCAAATCTCCCAGCCGCAACGCGCCGACACGGGAGAGGACAAAAATCCTGGTACTGCCTTAACTCCCTTTACATGTTCATAACTTTATTATGGTGATACACAAAACACTTCCGGAGGTACCCTTCACTATGAGTCCCCTGTATTTTGCTGGAACTTCGGCTTACAGCGTGCCCTGCCAGACCTTCCACCGCCGGCTGTCGTGACAGAAATGACGGGTAACCTGAAAAAGAAAAAACAAAAACAGCAAGAACGCAAAAACCACAAACTAAATGTATAAAGTGGAAAATGGAAAGGGAGGGCGGGCGGGAAAGTTCCAGGTGAGGAATAACAGAGAGGGCAGAGAGGGGGATTATTAAATAGACCCCATAATGTAAACAACCCACCCCTTGGCCCCGGACTAACCCCAAACAGACTCCAGATCCCGCCATAAGCAATTAACCCCTGATAAGTTAACCCCTTCTGTTCATGACTATAGAAATCCCTGTCATGCCGGGCCTTTTGCTATATTTTATGCTCCGGCCCTTTCTGAAACAAGCCTTGCACTATCCCTTTAGTAGATAAAAGCAAGAACCAAGTTTGTGCCTCATAAAGGGGTCTGGGAGCTGTAGTCACTCCAAACTTGCCCAAAAGCCACAGGGGGCATAGGAATGGATGAGGCAGTGAGGAAGAGATGGCACTCCTGTCCCAGTTGTAGTGAGCCCTGTAAGTGGATGCTGCAACTTTAAATGGTTGTGTCGTCATGTTGTGTGACTGGAAGATTATTTGGTTACGTAAGTAAAGTGAGCCATGTGCTATGGCTGCTAAACTGCCACAGGTCCCCTGCTTATTTATTGCACCTAACACCAAGGGCATCCCTCTGCCAGGAGACTTACAACAGGGTGTGCCCTGGGGGAACTCCTAACACTATCTTGTACACTGGTGCCTCCCCCACATCACTGTGCCACTTGGGACCTGCAAGAGGCCTTACTGTGAAAGCCATCATGACCACTGTGAGGAAAAGGTCAATCACCACCTACCCCACCATGTCCATGCTTCTCTGCCCAGAACTGCTGCAGAACGACCTGTGCCAAAGCCTTTTTGTAGCCCTGACAACAACATCACAGCTATGAGAGTATTGGTACCAAAAGATTTCATTAACTCTAAGAATAAAGGATTGGAAGAACAAACATGACAAGATTTGGAACACTGAGAATATTAATGAATATGTCACATGGATTTATGTCATTTTATATTATTTAACTCTTTCCCAACATCGACTGCAATAGCATGGCGAATGTCAGGTATTTAAAGCGGCCACCAAGTCTCTGCTGTATTATGCAGCAGAGACCCCGCGACAATGCCGCGCCATCATTGCCCAGCATTAGGTACTGCATTATTGTTTCATAGACTTGCATGCAGTACCCATAATGGCCACTGTGAAAAATATGGCAAACAGCTGATCTGAGCGCATCCTAACAGTTGGACCCCTGCTGATCTAAAAATGGTGGCCAATCTTTAGATCAATTTTAGAAAGGTGGATAACTCCTTAGTTGCCATAGTATTTAGTTCGGTCTAAAATGGTGCAAACTAATTTTACTAACCCCCACAGTGGTTAGATCATATCCCAGATACCTATTACAAAACAGGAAAATACAGAGAGCTATACAGACCGGTAATTTTCTTCGCTTATGAAACAAGCTAAATCCTCCTCTTCTAATATAGCAGCATTCATTCACTGCAGCAGCTCTCAGGTTACAGCATAATATGGAAATAAAAGGAGGTTTAAGGTTTACTATTCATTTCAACATAAAAAGACAGGTGGTATATGGAAAAACAAAGTGTGAAATTTCATGATGAGAAATAAGGCCATTTTCACAGCTATTAGGATGTAAACCAGGAGGAGTGCACGACCTGCAGCCTGCCAAGTCATTCTGTGTGGCCCACAATCACCTGTACACAGCTATACCGCGTGCACTAGGCATAACTCACTGCATCTACCTATCTCCAGGTAATGATTTATACATATAGATCAATCCCTCTTTAAGGTAGCAAATCAAGCGACACTCTCATTGAGGTCCGAATTACTAATCTAAATGTGTCAAAATTCTTGTTTAATTTGTCCTAAAATCTGGCATAAGTGCAGTATGGGGCGTGCATTATGCAGTTTAGATTAGATTTAGATTTAGGGAGTGCAGTTTAGCACATAAAGGGCTTAAGATGTGACAATCTGCCCCACAATTGAATCAAAAGTTTTTTCATTTATATAAAGATGCATGCATTTTTTAGGGGGGGCATAAACGTACCATATAGAACCACCTTAAGCTATTGTTTCTTTAAAAAAAACTAGTTATCATTCATAACTAACTGGAAACAAATACAAATAATTTCATTATTTGGAATTAAATAATATGAAATAAAAGGCCATAAATTATAGTACCGGCCACGTACAGTTAAACCTGTGTGTCTGGATAAACATTACAAGACACAGCAACTAAGGTTAGTCAAAAAACATAAATCTATTCTTTATTTGCCTTGAAATAAAAAATATTGTCTGGAACAGACAGGATGATAACAAATACAATAAATATTTATTAAAAAATACATGATACAACAACAGTTGTCACAAATAAATTCATATAAAATAAAAAAATTGCCACCCACTACCTGGTTATTATTATTTATACCTTTCTGGGGTTGTTCCTCCCTTTTTATTTTATATGAATTTATTTGTGACAACTGTTGTTGTATCATGTATTTTTAATAAATATTTATTGTATTTGTTATCATCCTGTCTGTTCCAGACAATATTTTTTATTTCATTTATTTGGATGTGTATTTAATGTTTAGCCTTTTTTTGCATGTTTCTGCTTTATTTGCCTTGGCAGCAGCCATCTGGCACTGGTTGCTAAAATTAAAGGGATTTTCTCTAAGCAATGCTGGTTGGTCAACTGAAACTGACAAACTGGATACTCCTGAAAAGGCGCCTCCCAAAAGTCTGTTTCAGCGGGATGCCAGGGACAGAACAAATAACATCTAAGCTCTAGTAGCCTTGTCATCTAGTAGCCCTAAACATCTAGGAGAACAGACTACAGCTATTATGTAGATGTGAGCTTGATCAAATCCTTCTGACTCTTCATGTAGTCCTAGATAGACTTGGTAATGTTGGTTCCAGGACTCCTTCTCCTAAGGGTGGATTGGATTTAGATTTCTCTTTTGTTCATTCATTTAATTGTATTCATTGGTAAAAAATAAACTATTACCACTTCAATTTTTAAAGCATTCTTACTTTACAGTATGTTTTCCACACTTGCCTTAAACTTTTGCACAGAGCTGTATAGAGAGAGCCATGCATGTGCAGTCATCACTTCATTTATAGAGGCCATGGGATGGGAGTCCTTGAACCCTATTCTTAAGAGAGGTGTGAGTCCCAGAGAACATGGATGGCATCTTCTGAGGATATCCCCCTGTAAGATGAATATTCCCATTTAACTAGTGTAAATAGCTTTAATATTTGCAGATGAAGTTCCAAATCCTCAAATCCACATAGTGAAGCCAAATGTTATTTTAATAGGAAGGAGCGGAGTGTTTGCAGAAGCTATTTACCTTCTGGTTGAAATTTGACATTATTGTAATGTTTGTAATAACCTTTGACTCTTATTATTCATCATAATCAGAAGTAAACTAAAATTATCAAGAGATCCTAACAAAAAAGTTGTCTGACTGGCTGAATACTCAAATGTCTTACATTAGTCCTCGAAGTCTGCAGCTAGTATCGTTATGAACTCGAAACTTGTTTTACCATACTACTAAATCTGTAATTGTGAAGTGCTTTAAATCTCCCTTCCAAAATATCGGTGGTGATGCTATTAGCTGAGGCCCCCTGTAGCATAAACTTTGCGGTAAAAAATGCGGAGTTTTAGAGTCCCTGCAAAGCAAATCCTTACCTCTAATTGTCTCCGATTCAGTGGGACAGTCCTGGATTTCGGGTCCTGTCTCGTGGTCCCGGTAGGCGGGAGGAATGTCTTGGATCCAACTCATCTGTGTCCAGACGTAGATGAGTTGAATAGAGTGGTGAAGCAGGAACGGACAGCCCCTGCCTTACCGCAGTGCCCCTGCATGTTCTGGCTTCGGGAGATGTAAGCACGATGTGATGACATCACTCGCATAGTGCCTGCAGCTCTCTCAACACTCCGGAAGCAGAGACCTGAGACAGAGAGGCAGGGGAGCAAGGAGAGGTGAGTATCAGTGTTTTTTTTATGTTAAACTTTGGCAGATGAAGAGGGACATTAAACTGTGGGGGTTTATGAAGAGGGACATTAAACAGGGGGGGGGATATGAGGGGATCATTTAACTTTGGGGGCAAATGGAGGGGGCATTATACTGAGGCAACTGGAGGGGGACATTAAATCAGTGTGTGTGTGTGTGTGTGTGTGGGGGGGGGGTAACTGGAGGAGGACATTAAACTATGTAGCAGGTTTTGGACTCCTGCTAGATGATGTTCCAGGGAGTGGATTTATTTGGTCTGGAATTCTCCATTCTGTATGATATGGTACCCCTGAGCCTATGGTTTGTGGCTGTGGGCAATTTGTGTTTTGGACAGATTGGCGACCAGTTATTTGTAGCTTCAAGGACCTCCTCCTCATAAAGTAATTCTCAGGGATTAGTTAGCTTGCATGGTTGTTGATTTTTTTATGTATATGGTTATTATGTATGCATGCATTTTTATTTGTTTGTATTGTACTTATATAACAAAGTGGCTGCTGTGGCCAATTAACCCTCTTTTGTGATCTCATTTATTGGTGGGAATATGGGTAGATGTTTGGGGGGAGGGGTTGGTGGTTGGTAGAGTTGCAGCAGCCCAGGTAAGTAGAAGGATTGTTTGCTTGAGACAGCGGAATCTTCAGTGTTAATGTCAAAACATATGAAACCAGCGCAACTACGCTAGGTTCACACTAGCATTCGGGTCTCCATGCTATGTGTCCACATGGGGACCACAAAGATGGAAAGCCTATCCTCTTAAAAAGTGGTTACCCTTGGACACCTGTGGACCCCATAGACTTTAATTCAGTATAAAACCAGCAGAAAGAATAATCCTTCTTGCAGAACTTTTCTCTCCACCGATTTTAGGTGGGATTTGCAGCAGAGATGCCAGTGCATTTCTAAACCTAACTTAGATAACCAAGGCTGACCTGAATCTAGCATTGTATCCAGATTTCAACTGTTAATCAGAGACAAGAGGGAGGGACAGAGAGTCACAATACACATTCTCTATTGTCGGTGCCTCTGTATATGTGCATACACCTATATTTACCTCAATTGAGACCTATTACTATACTCTGCTACTGCAGTTCTGTACAGACCTGTTGTTTGATGGGGTATATCACACCACCCCAGGGAGGGTAGAGTTGAGAATAAAGGGAAAGTAGCACAATGTGGGGTGCAATATGGTATTCACATAGGAATTTTTTTTTTTTAACTATACATTTCATACATAAAATAAAAGTACCCCATTGAGATCCTTTTCAATAGTATAGATAGTTCAAGTTGTTGTATCTGCTTTGGACAATTGGAAAATCCTTTTAATTACTATTAGTGATTCAGCCACTACGAGGTAAGCATAACATATTAATGGTACAAAGGCAGACAAAGGCAAGCTTCTAACCCATGTGTAAATTTTTGTTAGGTGAGTCCTTTAGTTTGTATTACCACCCCTAGATGGTCTTGGTGACTTACAAGTACAGATACAGGTGAATCTATAAGTAACTGTTCCCTCAGCTGTAGGCTTCATCCAGGAGGAGAAAGTGACATGTTACAAGTCATTTTCATGTAGAAGAACTAGGCTATACAGGAACATGAAGCAGTAACATACTGAAGGCTCTCTCTGGCTGTGCATGGCTGTGGTTGTGTAAGAGAGAGATACTCGGAATCCAGAGTCATCAGACTTCAGATCCAGGGGTTCCTTTGGGACAAGGGCTCTGGGTGATTGCCCAGTCTGATCCTCCATCTTAACGCCGGCCCTGCTTAAAGACATGGGGCACACTGGACTGAGCCTGCCCTGGGCAATTTTAAATTGTAGAGGGAACCGGCCATGGAGCTACTGAGACATGCGCAGTACCATAGGGGATGACTGTATTGGAATATACTCAGTATCGCCGTATAGCCAACACATGTAAGGTGTCAGTGAAGGAGCTGTGGGGTAGGCTTTAGTAGTAAGCAGTTGGGTGGGCTCCATGTGTGACTGTTTAATGGTGCACGTGGCAAGGCACCCTTAGGGAAAGCAATTGACTACCGACATGATCAGGGAAGAGGCCATTTACAAATTCCAAAGTAGATATTGATAACACAGTTATGAATATTATTTTCTTAACTTTTACTAGCACTGAGATTTCACAATCTTCCTTGTGTTTATTTTACCTACGCAATGGTATGTGGTTTTGGATGTGGTTCAATATAAATGAAGACAAAATAAGAAGTCTAACTGGCGAAACACAAAAGAATACATCAGTCCATAGCACACGAGAGTCCAGAATAAAACAGCAAAAAGTAACATTCATGCTGAATCATTAAAACACAATTTTTTGTGACTAACACGTAGGAAAAGCCTTAAGAAAGTCTATTCTTCTCCTACCTTTAGATGTCTTATCCACACTGCCGTTCCGTAGAAATCCTGTTTTTCGTCGGTATGTAAATGAGTTGTAGCACTGGGGGGCGGTCCACAGCGCTCAAACAGTGCAAGAGAACTCTCTCCAGCGCCGCCTCCATCTTCTTCTGCAACGGCCTCTTCACGCATCTTCTTCCAGCGCTGGGGGTCAAACTTCTAGGCCTCGGGCAGAGCCGATCGTGTATGCCCACGGCCACAAGAAAAATGGCCGCTTACACAGTAAGTAAGCAGCCATTTTCTTGTGGCCTGTGGGCATGGCAGTGGCCTAGAAGTTTGACCCCCAGTGCCAGAAGAAGACGTGTGAAGTGGCCATTCCAGAAGAAGATGGAGGCGTCGCTGGAGAGGGAACTATATACCCTCTCTTCAAACCCCGCCCAGTGGTTTGTGATTGGACAAGAGGTAGAGATGCAACATTCGAACTGCAGAAAAGTGCAAATATACTAGAAATGGCATGTTTTAGCATTTGACATTAAACATGAACGACAGGACAAAAAAGACAACCCGCGGCTACAAATGACAAACATAAAACATATAGCAGCTCGCTCTGGGATGCTGGAGACACCACTCTTCACCTCAAGCAAGTCACTTACAGCGCCTGTAAGAAAACATAGCAAAACACTATTGACAGTGACAATAGACAATCTTAACATATCCCAGGAAAACATACAATAAAAAACATAAATACTGTTTCCCACAGGGTAGCAGCTTATCTTGGGCCAGAACTCAGCATATGGCTACTACACAATGCAGTCTAAGGAAGTTAACCCTTAAACCCCATTACAGTTAATTTTCTAATTTGGCCCACTACCAGCTACCTTACCATGTATTCTTGGGCCACGGCTATTCTTGAATGAATGATGGGAAGATACCTTAGATTCTGCACATTTGCCAACTTCAACCAATTTTTACTGTGAGTTTCTGTAGAACTTAGTGTTCCTGTCCAGAAGCCTCTTGTGTACTCACTGTCTTCAAGATGGGAATCATACCAAATATTCTCTTTTACAAGAGTCTCTCCGTTCTACAGATGGTTAAGGTTTTGATAGTTTGCTAAGGCACATGGTCCTTATTGTAGGATGGATACATGCCAAGCATAGTCTACGAGGATAAAATGTTCCACATTTACAACTAATTTTATGGACAGAATTTAGTGACTTTTTAATTTGTTATACTATAATATTTATTGTATTTTGCAATCTTGAATAAGGAATCAATGTAAAAGTTATTAATACAATACATTATTAATTATTTCTAGTTACTTTCTTATACCGAGAAGACTGTACTAAATATGACTAGGAATGGAAGAATTGGAAACACATGGTTGTCACAATGTTTTCTTTAGGCACAGATACATTTACTTTGGACCTTTGCACTTACTTTGTTGATTCATTTGAGCCATTCCAGATTTTAGTACGATTAGTTTTCTACACTCGGCACAGTAATGTAAAGCAATAACCGAATACTAACCTCTAGCATTGGGTGCTCGCCTTGTTTTTGCTCTTTTTTTCCTCTTTCCTCCAGAGAGCTAAAAAATGTAACTTGACATCTGCTGCATATTTTCTGCTTACGGATAAGTACAGAAGTTTGATTCATTTTGTTTACAGACCCTTTATTGAATTTACTACGGCAAATGAACAGATCTACGGCAATTTATTTGCCAGAGGCCTCAGTGGTCTGAAGCCCTTTTGTTTTACCGTATGCATTTATTAAATCACATGTTATCCTTAGCTAGCTCCATGTCATGCTCCAATCTATTGTGAGGTTTAACAGTACAAAATTCTCCCGAAACTATCGGTGATTTTATCTAGAAAGCCTCAATTTTATTATAGTTTGTCATTCAATTGACCATTTATATTAAAACTCAATTCGATTATAGCAAAATGGCTGTATACCGTATAGCTTGGATGTACAGTATACTGCTGTTTATTCATATGTTTTATGCCTACTGTACTATTTTTGTACACTTGAATTAGGTTCTATTCATATCAGTGATCTTCATATCAGAGATGTAGCAGAGCTGAGTGTTCGCTGAACCCTGCTGCACACTCAGCTCTGCAGAGCTGAGTGTGCAGCAGGGTTCAGCGCACACTCAGCTCTGCTCATCTGGTGTAGCAGTGCTGAGCGCACGGCCAGCACTGCTGCATCTCAGCATAGGAATGCATTGACCAGCATTGATTGGCTGAATGGCTTCGAATGGGTTTGATGTTCGATCGAACAGTCGAGTATTGAGCGGAGAACTTCGAACATCGAACATTTCATTGTTCGCTCATCTCTAATTATGATCTATTGACCCCCAAGATGACAAGACAGCATTTCTCGAGGAATTTGCAGAGTTGTTGTCCATCTGAAACCTAGACCACCCACCGAAGATGGATTATACTTGAAGATTTTAGGTTGTCAAGTTGCTTTTCACAGCTATGTGGGAAACTTGGAATTGAAGGGGAACTGTCTTTCGGAAGCCTGGTATCCTCCATGAATCTTCATACTTCCACAAGATCTCTCCAGAAAATGCTGCTGGAAGGTTAGAACGTATGACCCAGACCGATCAGAGAGATCTTCTATGTGGACAATTTAAATTCAAGCCTCAAAATGCATCTCTTTAATCATTAATTTTCTAAGTTGTCTATTCAACAGTGAATGACATTTGATGATCTACTTGAATGATGTTGTGCTTTTCTCAGTTTTTTTTCCTCTTATAGTCTTTTAACATCATTTTAGGGGTATGTATGAGTTACTGGATCATTGGACTATGATTATTGGCTTTATCAGTATTATGCTTTAAGGCCCCTCTGGAGGAGGTGCAGAAACCTAGGAAGCCCCTGCAAAGTAACAGGAAAAGATATTTGATTAAGTTTGAGGCAGTAAGCTTGGTGGTTACAGTCAAGCAAGAGGCAACAGGCTTAGTGGTTGGCCCTTCTGTCTAATGTCTCAAAGTGGAAGACTGGTTAGTCACTAAGGGCCTATTCACACGGAGCAAACGGGCGCGCAATGCGCCGCGTTGACGGGACGTTTGTGCCGCGATTTTGACGGTGCATGTTTGTGGTCGCGTTAGCGCCGTGTTAACGCGGCATTAACACAACCGCAAACATGCACCATCAAAAGCGTGCCGCGTTTACTCTAATGTGTGTGGCCTAACTATTCCCAGAGATATAGGTCTCACAATATTCTCACCCTGTCTCAAGCACTCTGCGGCAGCAGTCACATATACAGTAGGTGGATATGGTATCCACCCATATTTGCAGTCTCAGGGCCACACTTTTTTTTTTAATTATTGTGTTTTGAAATATTGATGTATCTCAGGTGCAGGGCTAACCCTTCCGGGTGCAGCACGCCTACAGCAGTGATCACTGCTCTGGGGAATTGCCCATAATCCTATGCCACTGTTCTCTAGGGTAGTGCAGCAGTTGACCGCCATTGGTCCCCTGTAATCATTTCTAGTTACTACTACAAGGCATGCATTGGCACTCAAGCAAATATAGCATGGAGCCACTGGAAACATACTTTCATGTGACCCAGACTCAGCCAGGTGCTTTATGCTTTAGGCCACAGTGTACATTAACATTAGAGATGAGCGAGTAGTATTCGATCGAGTAGGTATTCGAAATACTCATACTCGATCAAGTACCACTCACTATTTGAATGGAAAAGTTTGATGCAGAACCAGCATTGATTGGCCGAATGCTATACAGTCGGCCAATCAACGCTGGTTCTTCTGCCACCTTTAGAAGTCTTCTCCGTGCAGCTTCCCCGCGGCGTCTTCCGGCTCTGAATTCACTCTGCCAGGCATCGGGCCTGGGAAGAGCCGACTGCGCATACCCGCGCTACAAGAAAATGGCCACTTTGACTGTAAACTGTGAAGATGCCGCGGGGACGCTGCACGGAGAAGACTTCTCAGAGGATCCAGCCCGAACCTCACTCGTGGACTTGGTAAGTGTAATTTGATCGAATGTTGCCTACCCCTGAAACGAGCATTTTCCCCCCATAGACTATAATAGGATTCGATAGTTGATTCGAGTAGTCGAATATTGAGCGGCTACTCGAAACGAATATCGAATATCGAACATTTTACTGTTCGCTCATCTCTAATTAACATTACATGTATATTCCAACATAACATACATGACTACTAGTCCCACAAATTACATGATGCATAAGAGTATACATGCGTTTTGAATGTTTCACCAATACATTATGGTTAAGTAACTTATCATAAGTAAGATAACATGTAACATAACATAACATAACAGATATTCCTGTGATATCTGACACAGGCTATTTATGTGACATCGTATTTATTCCAGTGTTCTGTTCACAACTTACTTTCCTACCTACCCCTGGACCATACGGCGCATACTTGGCTCCAATCAGAGCATGATATCTACATATATGCACACTTACATAGTACATAGTAGATGAGGTTGAATGAAGACATCAGTCCATCAAGTCCAACCTATAACCCTACAATCCCCTACAGCACTAAAAGCGGTGAATGTATTGCGCATGCAATGGTGAGAATTACATGATGACATGCAACTCTCGCGACACCGAGTATGGCGGATGAGCACTGTCACTTGGACTCTAACCGGATATAGTTGATTGAGGGAGCTGATACATCTGTTGGCAACTATATATATATATATATATATATATATATATATAGGCATCAACCTCCACCTCACAGCCCCCTGAGGAATCAGGGGCGAAATGTACGTACATGTACAGCATATGTCAGAAATGGCTAGTAATGGCTAATAATGGCTACTAATAATGGCTACTAATGGCTGGGAATCCCTTTTTTATGTGCTACAAGTTTCAATGAGTTATTCTATCAATTATTATAATATAATATTATTATTATTATTGTATTTAAGAGAATCATTTTATTTCCATATTATAGTCGCACTCCGCTTTAATGATCTGTTTACTGTCAGATAGATCAATGATGTTGAAAGCAAAGGAACACATTGTACTCGTGACTTACTAAAAATTTTGCAACATTGTACAGTAAATGTGAAGCTGATAGAATTTTAACTTAAAAACTGTTAATGTTTAATCAAATAATTCACTTATGACCCAAAGCACACAAGACATAAAACCAAGCCTCAACCCCTAAAGGTGTCCTTGTAGTTTATTGTAGTTGGAACAGTTGGGAACATTTCACTATTTAGTACATTTTACTCTGTATTTAAATTAAACTATTCTCGTAGTATCTGGAAGTTTCTACCTTGTATTGATATCTTCTTGAAGATAGAGGGCAGCCTTGGTATTTTTTTAAATAAACTTTCTTTTTCCAAAGAAATGTAGTATAATAAGTTGTGTGCATGAGGAAGAAATGTTATAAAGGGCAATGTAATCCCCAGAAAAGTACAAAGGTGGAAAATAATTGCTTACTACTGTCCCAAGATATCACAACGTCATGTGCGAATTGTGTTTATCCTACTAGTTCTGACAACAATGCCATTAGTGCTCGCACTCATCAACATCAATCACAATTCAGGGCAATGTTAGCTAATAGTGTTGGTTAGGATGTTTAATCCGTACTATATTTACTGTGAGAATTCTGGGTAACTTATAGGTAAGTGACATCCTTAGCCAAACCTCTATTTATACATGACATCCTCTGTGCCTCACAGCGCGTCACACTTGCAGATAATCCACCTTTCATTCTGCGCCAAGGACCCCTCCATATTCCTGTACAGTAAGGTGGACCCCTTGTGGCCCTGCATTGTTATTGGGAAGTTTAACTAATTATTCTATCTACTCCATAGCGGTCATTATTTTATCTATGGGCCAAAAACACAGTATCTAAGAGGAAGATGAGACCCCACAGACTGTCATAGCCCAAATCAGCCACCCCACCCCCATACACATCACGCTCTCTCCCAACCCCAACTCCCCCCCCCCACACACACTTTACTAGCTTTGGCAATGCCAAATATCTATTCAGACATGCCAATAAAGCTTGTTTGATTTGATTGATTGTATCTATGAGCCAGTTCTGAATTATTTGGCATACCATGTAGGTACTATATGCTATATATACAGATTCTATTCCTTATATCCATATAGTTCTATATACAAGGTACTACACTATACACTGAGTATATTATACAATGTATACTATAGTTATTTGCTGCTATTATATCACTTATTTTATATTGCACAATATTGCACAATATATTGAATTTGCAGACAGTCCTCCATGTATATCTTACTTGCCTGGTAAACTTTCCCCCCAAGGTCCTGAAGTTATATATGGTGGAGGATGTGGGAAGGCAAGTGTCATTGCTTGGCGCAACAAGCCATCAAAGATAGCAGTATTCAGCTGTGTATGGGTGAGTTGGTCTAGCAGTTGGTGTGCACAAATGTGCAACAGCAAGAGGTGAATCGCTTGCTGATGGAGCAAATGGCAGCGTTCCTGAAAATGGTGGCAGCACAGCCAAGTGTACCTGTAGCTGCTCCTGTCAGTGATGTCCGGGAAAAAGTACATGCCCCATGGATTTACGGACAGATTCTGCTCGGAACCTGTGTCCCATTGTTTTCAATCAGCAGCGGAAAGCCACAACAGAATGCCAATACCATGCATCAACATCCTGACTTACTCCAGAGATTTTTGAGACAGGTTTTTCATGACATATTATACTTCCTTTTCATGATACAATTGTTAATTTGGTGGAAATTTGAGCAAACACAATTTTTTAAACGTGAAATGCTCTAATTTTAAGACAGATATACATTCCAACATGAGTTAATAATTATCTACCATATTTCTGCGTTATGTTGGTATTATATTTTCATAGTCCTTTGGACGCTAAAAGACCATAACGTCTAACAGCAATTTTACAAATTTATAATAATAATAATAATAATAATAAATTTTATTTATATAGCGCCAACATATTCCGCAGCGCTGTACAATTTGTAGGGTTCAAATACAGACAGATACATAACAAAGAACGTCATTTCACACAATGGGACTAAGGGCCCTGCTCGCAAGAGCTTACAGTCTATAAGATAGAGGGGGTGACACAAGAGGTAGCAGGGGCGGCATTGCTTATACAGTATTCAGACAATTTTGTAATAGAGGTTTCTGTCATTACACAAACAAAACTTTATGAGCCATCACTAATGGTGTCCTGTAACATGTGGATGGAGCTTGGACAGATAAAGTTAGCCTGAACAGACATCATATCATGTGGGGTAATGTGGGAGCGGGGACAGAGGAAGGTTACATTTTGGGGATTCTAATTATAGTACGGAAGGGTTTACATTAGGAATTGTAATAGGCCTGTCTGAAAAGTTGTGTCTTTAGTTTGCGTTTGAAACTGTAGAAATTGGGAGTTAATCTGATTGTCCGGGGTAGAGCATTCCAGAGAAGTGGTGCAGCTCGGGAGAAGTCTTGTATACGAGCGTGGGAGGTTCTGATAATAGAGGATGTAAGTGTTAGGTCATTGAGTGAGCGGAGAGCACGGGTTGGGCGGTAGACAGAGATGAGGGAGGAAATATATGGAGGTGCAGCATTATGGAGAACCTTGTGGATGAGGGTGATAACTTTATATTTTATTCTATAATGAATAGTGTTGAATGGTGTTTACAAGAAACGCCATTTTTTTCTCAGTAACACGTCAGAATAGCCTTAAGAAAGGCTATTCTTCTCCTACCTTTCATTGTCTTCTTTGCGCCGCCATTCGCTTGAAATCCTGGATTTTGTCGGTATGCAAATGAGTTCTCTAACAGCACTGGGGGCGTTCCCATTGCTGCGAGAGAACTCTCTCCAGCGCTGCCTCCATCTTCTTCAGTAACGGCCTCTTCGCGCGTCTTCTTACGGCGCGTGGGGGGTCAAAATTCAACACATGCACAAGTCGGCTCTACCAGCGGGCCTCAGGCAGAGCCGACTTCACATGCGGGCGGCCATTTTTTGTGCCCGCTTACGCGAGCATATGCAGTAAACTCCTGTAGTTCTAGGGCTCAGAAGTGAAAAAGCACCATGTTCATTTGAGGCCTCACAGGTCACGTGTAGGTGAGTCAACATCATGACACGTGCATCAAAGTGTCATGACACTTATGTAATCCAATGGAAAAATGAGACTCAATGACAGTCCTCAGTGGTGGCCTAGGGCTACTGATGTCACCCAGGAGACTGAAAGAGACCTGAGACACATTTTTAAATGAGGTGTCCCAAGTGCAAAAATAATAAAATCATATATGTGGTCAGAAACGGCTGTTTGGGTACACAGCAGGGAGCAGAAAGAATTGAACATTATTTGGGTAGCGGATTTAGTGGGTTTGGCTTTGAATGTCATGTCACATTTTCAGGTCCCCTAAAGTGCCAGTAAATGGGATCCTCCAGGAAGTCACCCCATTTTGGAAACTAAACTCCTCAGGCCAGGGTGTAAATGCCACAAAAAAAAAAAACGAATCCCATCCACACACTGTGAAAAAATACCCACAGTGGACACTGCGATATCCAAAACTGTTGCAAGTTTGGAAATCGGAACATGTCAATTCTACCTATAGAAACGGCGGCGGTTTCCCTCTAAATATAATGGAAGCAGAAAGTTTTTATGTGAAAAGCACTGTGGGAAAAACCTCAAATACTTTTGCTGAGGCCCGCTACGTGGGGATTTAGCCTCAAACAGTTTTTCAAGCAATGTCTGGAGCATTTTGACTATACAGTATTCCATCAAATGATTTTCCTGAAATAAGTGTGTAGAAGATGGCGGAAAGTGAGTATGTAAGGAGGCGTTCACACTTGCGCCCCTGTCTGTCTGCCGTGTTTCCGTTCAAACTCTGGAGAAACTGGATAGGGGACGGCTTGCCAGCGGTCAGTTTTAAAACCCATTCATTTGAGGATTTCAAGCTGTGCAGAGCACAATGGGTACACCAAATCCCACATTATTTTCCCACTAACTCCTAGGAGGACATTCTGCAGGATCAATTCTAGAGTCTTTATTTATTTGGCTTACTCATATAACACCATCATACCCGCGGCTCTTAACTGTTGGATTATGGGAGGAAACCTATGCAAATACAAGGAAAACATGCAAACTCTTTACAGATGTTCTCCTTGGCAAGATTCAAACCTTAGTCTCCAGTGGTGCAAGGCATCAGCACTGACATTGATCTGAATGATATATTGGAAAGATCTTAATGTTACCATGATACAAACAGCAACAGCCCTACATGTTGAAAATTCTTCAAGAATTTATAGAAAACATATGTGAATTATTTAATCTGATGCAAGCATTGACGAGATACAAACATTATTGTCTTTTCTTTATTTAGACTTCATTTTAAGAGATAAAATTTAGAAACATGCCAATCCCACTTTGCTTTAAGATGATGCAATTGTCCACTGTACAGATTTGATATTTAAAGGAGTTTTACCACAAATATAAGTATATTTAAATTTGTAGATAAAATATATATTTTTAAAAAATATAAATAAAAAAAATTGCAATCTTAGTGGTAACAGACACAATGTTTTTGCATCCATATCTGTAACACCGTCAGGTACAACCACATAGAGACAGGTTAAGCAGTAGTCAAACAATTAAACAATCAGACCCCAGGCATAAATAGGACACAGAGAGTAGGACACAGTGTATTCTGATGCAAGCAATAGTACGGAAATTATTAGAGGGAGGGATACTTGTGCTGCCTCAGACTACAGGAAATAAAAATTTCGGTGAGTTAAATTTTCATTTTCCTGGTCGTCCTCGGCAGTACAATACACATGGGACCTGTGTAGCAGTACTTTTTAAATGGGAGGGTTAGAAGGTGCCAACTCCAGCACTCTTTTGCCAAATGATGCCTCCTCGGCTGCCAACGCATCAATCCTATAATGCTAGATGAAAGTTGAGATGGAAGACCACATGGCTGCTCTACAAGTTTGCTCAAGAGGAATGTGGCCTGCTTCAGCCCAATAAGTAGACGTGGCATGGGTTGAGTTGTTCGTGATCTGAAGAGGGGATTGTCAGCCCGATAATTGACAATATTTTTGAATGGTTGATCTAATCCACCCGACCAATGTGGCTCTGCTGGCATTTTTGCCTTTGTTGGGACCGAAGCAAACAAATTCTCTGCCAACTCGAACAATGATGTTCTCTGGATATAAAGAAGAACAGTTCTTTTGACATCTAGAGTATGCCACTCTATTTTTTTTTTTCCCTTGTGGATGGGGAAAGAAAATTCCTGATTAATATTCTTGAGTGACTGAATTTTATGTAGAAAATTGGGCATGGTTCATAACAGCAGGCAATCCCCCAAGTCCCTAAGGTGAGGATCTTTACAGGACAGGGTTCACAGCCACTTACACCTTGCAGAAGTTATCACCACTTAGATGACTTATAAAGAGAGATTGGCATATCTTGAAGATTCAGTGATTCTTCAGTTAAGTGTACTAGAGCAGAGCAGCCATAGAAGGGGTCCCATGTACATAAAGAGGGCAAAGTGTCTGTTCCAGGGTGTTCCTGCTACACAAACCAAGGGGCAATTGGAGGCTGGTGATAGATTTCACCTTCCTAAGCCAGTTTTTGGAGGAAAAATAAAAATTCAAAATGGAGACCATATGTTCAGTAATAATCTTATTAGAGAGGAACGGCTATAGGAATGACTATACAGCGATAATCTCCGAGGTCTACCTGCATGTGCCAATCCTTTACAGTCACAGGAAGTTCCTTTGAATAGCTATGCAGGGGCCACAGAGAATTCATAATTTCCAATTCACTTGCCTCCCTTTTTGGCATCTCATCAGTCCCTCTAGTTTAAAACAAAAAAATAAAAAATTAGTGGTGGTTTTGACAGCAACCTTAGGGGCTTGCTGTCACGAGATGCTTCTGGATGGATGCGTTTTTTGTTATTACCTGTACTTTCCCATTAAAAGCAATGAAAGCACATATGCAGCCCCCAATTAGTGGCAAATGTATGTGTCCAGGAGCACTGTATAGCAGTATCCTTATGGTGGTGACACTCTGGATGCAGAGGGGTCAGTATGGTCCCATATCTGGACAACTGGTGGGTGAGAACCACCTCAAAGGATCAACTCCATCATCATCTGCGCATCACCCTTAACCTTCTACAAGATCATGGGTTTTTTAATCAATTGAATAAAAGCTTCATGATAAACTCTCGAAGCATGACTTTAAAGCTATCTCCAAGGAGGATAAGAGTAACTCACACAGAGATCTCCCACCTAGATTCTCATCCTATAGTCTCCTTCAGAAGAACTATGTGAGTATTGGGCCTCATGATTGTGTCCGTAGAGGCTGTACCATGGGCAAAAGCGCACGTAAGGTCCCTGCAGTTTGACCTACTCAGATCCTGGGACAGATGTCCAAAATCCCTAGATGCGACCATCAAGATCTCAGCTGCCACAATCTTGGACCTAAACTTGTGGATTATACATCAGACTCCATTAGGGGTGACTCCTGGTTCCCCAGCCCCAGAAAGTTCTCATTTTGGATGCATCCTCCAGGTGTTGGGGTGCACATTAGATAACAATTAGGTTCAGAGAAAGCTGGGGTCTAGCAAACCAGAGCCGATCCTCCAATCTAAAGGAGTTGAAAGTGATCATGTTGGACTTGATTTATTTTCACTCCCACCTACTCGGTTGCAAAGTCTTGGTCCAGTCAGACACCTTTGCGACAGTCTTCTTTCTGTACAAACAGCAGATTTGTTGAGCCTCAACAGTCTTCATCCAGATGAATGGGAACTCAACTCCTAAATATTCTATAGGATAACAACATTGGGGGTTCCATCAACAGATATACTCACCAGAATGCCAATATGCCTCTATTCTACTCTCTGAATTGTTGTGACCAAGCCCTGGATGGCTTATCAATTCCTTAGTCAGGGAAACTGATCTATGTCTTTACTCTGAACCCCTGATCCCCAGAGTTCTGGAGAAGATCCGTATTTACTAGGTGGAAATTCTTACATTCAGGTCCTGGAGGGCTTGATTCGCTCTCACATTAAGTCTTTTAGAGGCAGGCTCTGAAAACTTCCAATGATGTAGAATCTTCTTTCCCAAAATGGAGTGTGCCATGAAGATTGACTGGGAGACCTGATCAGTCTGGATCTCTAAACGGTGGTTGTCAACACTCTGCGTGCCAGAAAGCCATCCACCGTGAAAGTTTATAACAGGATATGGTCAATTTTTAACTCGTGGTGCTCCAAACATGAAGTGCAGGTGGTTTCAGTAAACTATATTCATCAGTTACTTAAAGAGGGTTTCAATAATGGTCTCAAGATAAATACCCTGACAGTGCAGTTCACAATGGTGAATGCACAATTACAGAACAAATTCTCTGACCAGCATTTAATAAATTCCTTCTTCAATGCTCCGAGGAACCTGAACCCAGATCCACATAAGCCATCTCCCTCATTGGAGCTCTCCGTGGTCTTCTCTGCTTTGATGCTGCTACCATTTGAGCCTCTACAAGATATACCAATCTCTCTCTATAAGTCGTCTTAGTGGTGATAACGTCTGTAAGGTGTAAGTGGCTGCGAGCCCTGTCCTGTAAAGATCCTCACCTTAGGGACTTGGGGGATTGCCTGCTGTTATGAACCATGCCTGGTTTTCTGCCTAAAATTCAGTCACTCAAGAATATTAATCAGGAATTTTCTTTCCCCATCCACAAGGGAAAAGAAAAATAGAGTGGCATACTCTAGATGTCAAAAGATCTGTTCTTCTTTATATCCAGAGAACATCATTGTTCCGGTTGGCAGAGAATCTGTTTGCTTCGGTTTTTGGGTCCCAACAATGGCAAAAATGCCAGCAGAGCCACATTGGCCAGGTGGATTAGATCAACCATTCAAAAATGTCGTCAACTATTGGGCCAACAATCCCCTCTTCAGATCACGACTCAATCCATGCCACGTCTAAGGTATAAGGTTTTTTTTTTTTTTTTTTTTTACGGCTGAGTGTACTGTTATGTCAGTCCAGGTAGCTGCAACGGGGCTAAGGAATAGCAGTAGGGAATCTCGCCCTGCACTACTCCCACTAGCTATCCCGGTCCCTGCCTCACGGGTGTGGGTCGGCTGTTCTCAGGCTAAGCCTGACCCCGACAGCTCCTCTCTCACTGATACCGTAGGCCTAGAGGGAAGTGGGAGAAGGAATGCCCTATAAGATCTCTAGGGACTGGAGACTAAAGGGGGTCACCCCTAACGAACAAGTGAAGCTGCTACTGACAGGGACTGACAAGGGTGTGCGCTGACTAACAACACAAGCAGCACACAGGAAAAATGTGGGAAAGGATTCCCCCAAACCAATATGGGAAGGAACCTTACACTAGGAAACAAACACAGGGAAACTGAGTAGAAATCAAAGGATAAGGCAATTCACTCACACAGTCAATTATACACAGAGGGAGGATTGGTGAACACAGAAGGGAAAACACACAAACCAACTCGTTCACCCAAACCTCCCAAAAACCAACCACGGAACTTCCTCTATCCAAGATAACCACCTACTCCTCCTGCTAAGGCCTAGCTCTGAAAAGCGACACTCAGCACAGAACCATGGGAGGCATGGGTTTAAATACAGAGTAGAGACCACTCCTCCCAGGTGCAAATGGGAGGACAGACTAATCAACCAGGAAATAAAGCTGCCTACCAGCAGTGCGCGCGTGCAAGTCAGAAGGTGTGCACCAATACCCACGACAGGACAACCCCGCAGCGCCAGGATGCCACCCCAGACACTGCGCAGCCAAAAACTCCCCAGGTAAGAAAAATAGAAAGTAATGAACCTAAATACTCCTAACATTTTAGTGTTGATGAAAAGTTACTTTTTATTGCGACTTCGGAGCAATGCTGGTTTTTTACTTTTGGAATTTTGCTGTTGCACTCTTCTGAGTCCAAAGAGTTTCCGTGCGCCCCATTGTATGTTCCTGGGATTGGACTATGCCACTATTCATGGTGAGCTGAAAGTGCATAGATTTTTTTCTTTGTACAGATCACCTTGAATTATTGACTGTTTTTTTTTTTTACCTATCATAGTGGGGTTTATAGTGGTGAAAAATTTGCTTCATAACTATGATCAATAAAATTTCTTCCATTACTACAATACAAGTTCTCCATGTAGAAAAGTGGAAGAATGATTTTTGTTCTACTCAAGTCCCTGAGTTCATCTAAGGGCCCGTGCACACAATGTAACGCGGCGCTGATTCTGACACGTAAACTCATGTCAGAGTCAGCGCTTCAAAACAGAATCCCATTGACTTCAATGGGTTCCGTCTTACGCACGCTACACATTGAAATCAATGGGAGGCTTTTTAATCCTGTTTTCAATGTGTTACGCGCATTAAATGGAACCCATTGAAGTCAATGGGATTCTGTTTTGAAGCGATGACTCTGACACGAGTTTACATCGTGAGCGCAGGCCCTAAGGGTCCATTCACATGGAGGAAAATGGTGAGGATTTTAGTGTGGAATTTCAGTGCTGAAAAAAAAAAAAGCCTCCCATTGATGACTAATTAATTAAATTTAAATTAAGGGTTAAAGGACATTTTCACAAACTCATCAATAAGAATAATACTGAATTGACCTATCTAACTTCTAACAAGAAAACGGGTTGCACAATTTTAGTAGTAAAATAATAAAATGTAAAAAAAAAAAATATAAAAAAAATAAAAGTTTTAAATCCCCCCTTTCCCTAGAATACATATAAAAGTAAAAAATTACTGTGAAACACATATACATTAGGTATCCCTGTGTCTGAAAATTCCCGGTATACAACATAATTTTTTTTCCCTGTATTCCTCCTCTAAAACTTAGGTGCGTCTTATGATCCGAATATGGTAGGTTAATGAAGTATATTACAAAAGTGTTCACCAAACACCTCCTGAGTCCTGACCCTAAAGCAAAAAAAAAAAAAAAAGGTAACACAATTTAACCAATAGTTAACCGATAAATGTATTGTCTTTTTTTGCGAGATCTCATTGCAACATGGTCAAAAATAGTTGCAAAAATCCTTTACCTGACATTTTTCTCTCGGGTACCTGTATGACGTTGATAGGACAGTTTGATTTCATCTGTTTGTGAGTCAGAATTCATTGTAGATACATTGTGAAGACACACACACTGCTCTGGGCATCGAAATGAGCTTGGCTCAATAAGGAAATTCCATCGGAATGAAACACATGCCCACTATACAATTGTTAAGCCAGGTGTTATTGTATTTTATAGTGTCATGTTATAGCAAGTCTCTTTTTACATAAAGTTTACAAAAAAAAGGTGCCTCCCCACTACCAACATAAATAGTGAGTGTGTATCTTTATTTGTGTTAATATTTTACTAGTGCATGACTTCTTTTTCGCAAACAGTCCAGCACAATACAATACAATACAATACAAGTACAAGAAGGAGCCTTCGGAAAGTAGACGTGAAAAAAGCCAAGCCACCATCTACACATTGACAGGTATTTCGGTGGTCTTAAGGTAGAGTCCATAGGGTAGACACCTTTCAGAGATTGAAATATTTACTGTATATACTTGAGTATAAGCCGACCCGAATATAAGCCGAGGCCCCTAATTTTATACAAAAAACTGGGAAAACGTATTGACTCGAGTATAAGCCTAGGGGGGAAATGCAGCAGCTACTGGAAAATTTCAAAAATTAAAATGGTCGGAGTTTTTGGGTGCAGTAGTTACTGGGTGCTGGGGAAGGGGAGGGGGTGTTTTGGTTGTGTGTCTGCACCTTCCCTGAGCTTGAGGACTGTTTTTTCTTCCCCCACTTGGAATTCAGTCTGGCTGAATATAGGGGATCTGCAGTGTTACTATTAACCCCTTCCCGACGGAACAGGAGAACAGTAGACCGGGCACTGTAAGACACAGGGATACCTATACATTAATATTGTGGCTGGTCATAGACCCCCCCCCCCCCTTCTAAAAAAATTTTTTTTTTTTTTTTTGCTGACTCGAGTATAAACCGAGGGGGGCTTTTTCAGCACAAAAACTGGGCTGAAAAATTCAGCTTATACTCGAGTATATCTCTAGTAGGTCTTATGAAATTTTGAGTCTCTCTCTCTTTTCCTGCCATCCCCAGATGAACACTAACTTCAAGAACAGGCTGACTGTATATGGTACTTATTGTGTATGTATATAATTATAGTAATAATACAGTAGACTTGATATTTGTACAGAGGTGAAGATGTATGTCAATATATTCATAAGCATACTTATTAACAGAATTTGCATCCCAAAGTGAATGTCTTTATGTGTAGGTGTGCATATACTACCTGTACCATTCATGGGTGTGTGTCGATTGTGAGAACTGCACATACCTATGGATTAATAGATAATATATGGTAATTATACTGGAAACTCCATGTGCGAGTGGATTAAATAGTTGAGATCTTATCATTAGGTTCCAGGAAATATTGTAGTGTTAACTGAGGATTCAGTACTGTGCAAAAGTTTTAGACTTTGGGAATGCAGCATAGTAAGGCTAGGTTCACATCTGCACCCAAATTACGTTCAGGAATTCTGTTCCCCATTGCACTTGAAAAATGCGGAGCGAAAAGTCCTGCATGCTGCGCTTTTCTCTCTGCATTTTTTGGGCAGAAGCCTGGTGGACTCCATTATTGTCGATGCTGGTACCCGCTTTTTAAGCAGATTGGGTTTCTTTTTTTCATGCCCCCAAGTGACACAGTATGGCGCCTAATAGGGACCCTGTGCACCAAGCGAAGGGAGTAGTCGCAGTCAAATTATAAATGCAATTAACCCCTTACAAGGAGTCCTTGCATTTCAGGGGTAACCCTCAGTGCAGGGACTCCTTCTATACACCATGGCTGTGGGTAACCCCTTTAGTCTAGGGCACATTACATTATTTAAAGGGAAGGGAGGCAGAGAGGTCAATACATTTTATATGGGGACACTGGGGGTACTAAGGTATACAGGTATATGAGAATTCCCTTCCTAGTGTGAGCACATCAGCATTCCTTCACTAGATATCCAAGGCAAAGTGATTTAACTCGCTTGGTCCTGGATCCCCCATCCAAAGCACTACTATTTAAAGAACCAGTGACTGCATACTCTGACTAAATGCATTTTTAACTGCGACATCACCGTACGTTTCATATAAAGCAGATTGTGAGGAGAGGAGAGATAATGTTTGATATGGATCACAGCACGTTCTAGTTACGCCCCATTGCTGTAAGTGATTGACAAATACCAAGAAAAGCCCAGGATTTATTCATGTTATTCTCATCTTACTTTAACTTATTCTGTATCAACCTTCCTGTGTTGAGCTGTCGGAACTTTTTTTGTTTACTGTAAAATATTACAGAGAATTAGAAAAAGGACAAAATTGCTGGAACGTTTAAAGGTACAGTAATAAGACTACATGTAAGTATATATACTATTACGAATAGATAGATAGTTTGATGGATAGATGATAATTTGATGGATAGATAGTTTGATGGATACATAAATAAACTGATATATAGACAGATGCATAAATAAATAGAGAGATAGATAGACAGATAGATAGATAGATAGATAGATAGATAGATAGATAGATAGATAGATAGATAGATAGTTTGATAGATACATAAACAGACCGATATATAGAGAGATAAATAGATATATGGAGATGATAGATAGATAGATAGATAGATAGATAGATAGATAGATAGATAGATAGATAGATAGATAGTTTGATAGACAGATAATGTTTAGTAAGTAGTATTTGTCAATATGTATAATTATTACAGATATTGGTAATTTTATTACATTATGTGAGCATCAGAATGTTAAATAAGTATAAATATGTGAGTATTTTTAAGAACGTATCAAAAATGCGATATTATGTATGAAGATGTCTGTATGCTTCTATAAGTGGTTACCTAATGATCATGTAAATTGCAGCAGGATAAAGGATAAGTGTATGGTCGCTGTGGTCCGACCGCTGAGACCCCCAGTGATTAGAACAGGTGTCTATCAAGTGCCGTGAAATGCCCCATGTGAATCACATTGGTGGAGGTAAACACCCGGCACCTCCACTGACTAGCTGATAACAGGAGTTTTTTTATACATTTTACTATTCAAAATACATAAACATTATTGTGATCAGCAGAATAGATGGAACAATAGTAAATACACAGATATAGACCAAGGTAGCAAACAACAGACCAAACATGTACGTGCTCTAAATGATGTAAAAAATACACTCAAAAAAAAAGGGGGGGGGGGGGCAAAAAATAACATATACCCAATTCGATATATAATATATGAGTATATAAAAGGAATTAAGGCAATAATTGCTACGCCCTTATCAATATATTAGATATGTATATGTATTCAACTACAGGAAAAGATGGACAGTCCAATATTGCACAGGAAAGGTAAGTATAATAAAAAGATAAACTATCCAATATTGCACTGAACAAATAAAGATGTAATATATCCTAAATATCACCTCTCTGGATACCCTGTACATAAAAGTGCCAATTAAGTATATATATGTAAATAATAAAGACTATGGCTAGGATATCAGAACATGCAGGTACTATAGTATATCTCAACATGCAGGTACTATAGTATATCTCAACATGCAGGTACTATAGTATATCTCAACATGCAGGTACTATAGTATATCTCAACATGCAGGTACTATAGTATATCTCAACATGCAGGTACTATAGTATATCTCAACATGCAGGTACTGTAGATAATATCAATAACCAGTATAATATGATCACAATAAATACCAGCAAGTACCAGTTACATAAATAACCTTACCACTATAGATTACAAAGTAAGGACAATCGAGATCATGAAAGGAATATCCAGGTGTGCAATGAATACATATAGTGACAAAGAGATGTAAAGATCACTAATATCTCAGTATTGGGAAAGCCCCATTACCTGTAGACATGATGTAATGCTTGGTCCGTGCTACCGCAGTGAAAGAGCCCTTAGGCTTCTATTTTTTCCATCACTTATATAGCATGTACATGTTTGGTCTGTTGTTTGCTACCTTGGTCTATATCTGTGTATTTACTATTGTTCCATCTATTCTGCTGATCACAATAATTTTTATGTATTTTGAATAATAAAATGTCTAAAAAACTTTTTACATACATACTGACTATTTGAATTTTTGTACGCAGCCTTATGTCGAGTTGGTTTTTGCCTATAATTGGCTTGCTGTTTTGAATTGAGGAAACCTTTTGTGTGTTTAGCTGATAGCAGGAACCGTGGCTTGAGTGACAGCTGAGCTGCAGACCACTTCACTGTATTTTACATCTGTTTAGTAGATCTGTTGAACAGATGTAATAAATGTTTGCAAACAGATGTCGTCCATTTAGATAAAAAAAAAAGAACATCCATAGTATACTATGCTTTTGTATCCGTCAAAAAAAAAAAGGGACTGCAATGGATTCTTTCTATGTAAACCGCTCGCATCCATTTTTGGCATCCAAATCTGCTAAATGGATGTAAAAATCTTGATGTGAATGAACCATCTGCTCCTTCTGCTGGGCCAGACTTACTAATAGTTAGACAATTGAAGTCATTCTTCTATGTGATACATCAATGTCTTATGTAATCCACAATTGTGGAAATGTAACCGATAGTCCGCACAAAATATCCAGCAGTGCCACAACTGATCCACCATGTTATTTAACAATCTATGGATGTATTTCTAAGTTATCTTTCTGATTCCATAGTCATTTTTATAAAGAACGGGAGCATCAGTTTATTCATCTTCTCATTTTAACCCTGTTTGAACCCAATTATCCAAGACTGACTAATGTACAAATTACTAATGCAATAATTGAGAATAAATGAGGAAACAAAATAAAAAAAATAAAATAAAAATAGCTCAGTTTTACTATTTGAGCATACTGGTATTAAGATGTACATATTAAAGGGATTCTATCATTTGAATCCCATTTTAAGCTAAACCCACGCCGGAATAGTCTTAAGAAAGGCTATTCTTCCCCTACCTTTAGATGTCTTCTCCGCGCTGCCATTCCTTAGATATCCTGGTTTTCATCAATATTCTAATTAGTTTTCTCGCAGCAATGGGGGCGATGCCCAGCGCTCAAACAGCACTCGGGGCGTCCCCTGTGCTGTGAGAAAACTATCCAGCGCCCCCTTCTTCTGTTCTCCGCCACTTGTCCCATCACTTCTTCTTCAAAAAGCACCAACTGCGCACAACTGTTGCCATTTTTCTGTGGCCGAACAGGAGAGACCACAGGAAAATGGCCAAGGGACATGCGCATGTGGGCGCAGTCAGCCATTTTCCTGTGGCCGGACAGGAAAGAGGAGGTGGCGAACAGAAGAAGGCAGCGGTGGATAATTTTCTCGCAGCACATGGGACACCCCCAGTGCTGTTTGAGCACTAGGGACTGCCCCCAGTGCTGCAAGAAAACTAGTTAGCATATGATGAAAACCGAGATATCTAAGGAATGGCAGCGTGCAGAACACATCTAAAGGTAGGAGAAGAATAGCCTTTCTTAAGGCTATTCCTACGTGGGTTTAGCTGAAAACGGGATTCTAATGATAGAATCTTAAATATCCATCTGATTCTGCCTGTGACATTCTATGGATTTAGTTTCCCTCCAATCTGCTTTAAGACCACATTCATCATATTCCATTATATTTCCATCATATTCCCGTAATATTTTTCTTTATAGTGTTTTGATAGGGAATGTCCATCAATTTTTTTCTGCTACTGTATATTATATGCATGTTCTCTTAATCTTTTCCACATTCTCCTCTTAGTACACGCCACGTATTTATTTTACAGGGGCATCTGATACAATAAATAATACCCTTAGTATGGCAATGAATAGGATCTTTTATGTTGCATCCTATATCATCCCTGCTATCTGAAACAGACTTGATCATATTCCTAGCATTTGTTTCTTAATCATTTCTTCCTTCCTTCCTTTTCCATTTTATTTTCAGTTTCCTTTCCTTGAATCTTTGGGGGCCACCAATTTTCCACATTGCTAACCTTCTTGGTAACAACTCCCCTATCATGTTGTCTTGCTTTAGTCTAGGTTCTCACTAAGGTTAAAAAAAGAAATTGAGCTATTTGCATAAAAAAAAAATAATTCTTTATTTTTTCATCCTTTATTCTCAATTATTGCATAAGTAGTTTCTGGGTGTGATATGGATGAGTAGATGATATATTCTGTTTATGCATGAATCTCTATATGTACATGTAAGGTACTGCATGTGGCTCATATTATCAGGACCGATCCAGGAGACAGTGTAGTATTGGGATATGTTTCATATATATATACACATCATGAGATACCTTGTTTACATCTGGCCTTGTTCACATCTGCGTTTGGATTCCGTTCGGGGGAGTCCATATGCGGACTCCCCCGGACGGAATACTGAACGCAACTGCAAGCGGTGTGCCAGTGAAAGAACATGGACCCCATTATAGTCTATCTGGCCGCCAGATCTGGCAGGAATCATGCGGTCAGGAAAGTAGTTCACAATATATTTTCCAGTCCGCATGATTCATGCGGGCAGCGCGCAGCAAGCACATGGACCCCATTATAGTCTATGAGGTCCAGGTGCTTTTACTGCACACCGCTTGCAATACCGAACGCAGATGTGAACGAGGCCTTACATGGCTGATTTGTCCTGTGTAATAAGGATACCAAATACGTAGAAGTGCATTCATATACAATTCAGGAGAATGTGCAATGTAATGGATGCCATTACTAGATAGTATGTTACTTGAAGGGCATTACATGAGAGAATTCAATTGCCATGTACGTTTTCACAATTTCATCTATCCTAGCCTATTTATCACATATGGAAAGGGTATACAGTTTTCTATATACTTCCTATATTAATCCCTCACGGTGTCAAAACTCTGCTTTTATTCCATTTAAGTGAAACCTTTGTTATTGGCTAAGTCTGTCCTGGTCAAGTGCAGGGCTCAGATATCCGAGCTGTGTCTTCTAGGAAACCATACACATGTCAGGTCATGAGATGAATAATAAACAATCCTATTGAACCAGTAAGAACAGAGATCTCGAAAACCACGAGGACTTCCTACAGAAAGTATTATATAATATTGTATGATATTTTTTTATAATATAAAGCCTCAGACTGTGCTGCTCTTAGAGGTTATATTCACTTTATAAAGGTTTGTGTTGCTCTTTTGTCCATGTTGTAGATAGAAACATGGTAAAAACAGTTGCTATCATTGGCGCTGGGATCAGCGGTTTGGGAGCCATCAAGGCATGTCTAGAAGAAGGTCTTGAGCCTACTTGCTTTGAAAGGAGCAATGATATTGGAGGCCTCTGGCGGTTCACTGTGAGTATACACTAGTTCCTCTTATACTGACTGTCATAAACCTCAATTAAATATTACTTTTTATGTATTAGATCAAAAATAATGCTCCTAATACTAGATAGTGCAGTTACATACTTGCTATGGCGCCCCCTGGTGTTTCTTTGATTCCTTCTAAGAATGTCCACCTAATGTGTCCAGTGCTGGTGGTCACACATGCCTAGTAGCTCAGTCCCTTTACCTGTATCCTCTTATACACAGGCAAACAAAGTGATTCCTGTTATTCTAAGGGTAAAATGCTGCTCTGGGGTTACTGGTTTCATTATGGAGATCCAGCTGAGCAATGGTGTTTAAAGGCAATTTTCCATGGGGAAGTGTATGCAAAGTAGCCCTTCTCTAGAAGGAAGAAAATTGCCCATCTAGTTCCACCTATAGGTACCTATAGGTGGCACTAAGTGCAGAGTGGAATGAAAATAAATCCAGGGATCGTTATAAAAAGTACATATGTAACATCAGTGTCCTGAACCAGATTTGTTTAATGTCTAGATTCTGCTAGAATATGGGCGAGTATATAAATATATATTTCTATGGTACAAATTAACTATTTCAGGATGAAGTAGAAGATGGAAGAGCCAGCATCTACAGATCTTTGGTTACCAACGTGTCCAAAGAAATAATGTGTCTTAGTGATTTTCCAATGCCAGATGATTTTCCCAATTTTTTGCCAAATCAGAAATTCTTTGAATACATCAGACTCTATGCGGAACATTTTAAACTGGTGAAATACATCAAACTAAAGGTAAGAAATATTTACATGTTAATACTAAGTTGCTGCACCAGGATGTACAGATAAGCTGCAGATCTGAGATTGGGAGATCTTCTGTCCCCGACATTAGCAGAGATCAGAGATATTTGTGAACACCATCCATTGAGCCCCAGTGCCCAGTATATTAGTAATTGTGAACCCTAAAATGTATTAAATGAGTTAATTCCCTCGTGTGCAATATAATAGACAGTAGGAAGGTGTGTACTATCTGTGAATGTATGAGATGACAACGCTGTGTGAATGTGTGGTTGAATACTGTCTATATATGTGCAAGGTGGAGGCTCTATGTATGTGTGCATATAGATGAGGTGGAGGTCCTGAATGAGGGTGATGTGGGGGGTATGGAGTGTTGTCTTTGTATGAGTGTGAAGTTGGGATGCTGTCTATGTTTATATGGTAGGGGGTGCACTGTGTTTTTGTGTGAAATGGGGGTACTGTGTGTGGGTGTAACTTGAAACTTCTAGGCCCAATGCAAAATATAGGGTGTTACATAGGGTATATAATATTCACTATTGATATTAGCTCACTTCTATCCATCTTGGACTTAGACAACCGTTTGCCAAGTAGAGAAGCATTCTGACTTCCCAGTCACTGGACAGTGGCTAGTTACTACCGAGAGCAATGGAGAGAGAAGGACGGACATCTTTGATGCAGTAATTGTTTGCACTGGTCAGCATGCACAACCCGCGGCATCCTTGAGCAGCTTTCCAGGTAGTTCTATAATAGTTTCTTTACCATCACTATAGTATGTGGAACATTTCTGTTGAATAGGACAGAGTTTCCTCGGCCTTATCTAGCAAAACACCTCTTATTGAAAAAAGTCTCAACAATATACCCCACAGCAGTGATCAGTTATAAGTCCTACATGTCCAGTCTGAGGTTTCTAGAAGATGGGAGAACTTCAGCCATTAGTAGGCAGCCCCTTTCTTTAGCCAGGTTTGGGATAGTTTTCAGGGAGTGTTGGGTTAGTCTCATTTGAGGACTGTAGTTTGTGGAACAGCACCTTCATCTCTTCAGGGTGGTCAGTGATACACCACAACAGGCAGTCTTATGTCACCAGACCCTCCGAATGCAGAAAAGCCTTCTTGTAACTGCTTATAGCTGAACAACTCCATTGCTGCATTAGTGAGGAAACTTTGGAATGGACGGCCGAAACATGCCTTATATTTCCCCAATATTGGCTAAAAAGAAATGACTAAGCCTCTTGGGCTGACCGCACTCACAACAGTGGAAAGAGTCACAGGATTAGAGGAGGGAACAAATGGCACGTCCAGCTATGTTTGTAAATGGATGGATATTACTTGCTGTAAGTGATTGTGCCATTATGTTACTCTGTGACTGGATGAAGTATATTAGTAATCTGCTCCATCACCATTGCTTGTGTATATCACTCAGACGCACTACCAAGGGAACCCTGAAACACCAACATACAGGAGACCCACAGCAAAGAGCTTTAAACACCACCCAAGTGTTAACATACCTCAGCTCTGTACTGCCTCAGGGCCTTTAATAGGATTTATAGTAAAAGCCACCATTGCACTAGGAAGAGAGGCTGCCATCTTGGGCCTCCTCCACCCACGCTATCTCCATACTGCAAAGTCCTGTCATATTGCAAATGTTATATATACTATCAGTGGTAAACTTTTGATTCGGGGCCCTCCTCGATGCCGAAGACGCTCATTGACCCCCCCCCCCCCCGCATTTCTGTACACACTATTAAGCCCCATAGTGGCCCCTGCACACACAGTGTGATGCCCCATAGTGTCCCCTGTATGCACAGTATCCATTGTGGACACCCGTGAACAATTTTACTCTGGGGTCTTTTCAGACCTTTGCTGGGCCCCCTAATGTCCTGGGTCCTGTGGCAGCCACTACTGCTGCTACCCTGGTAGTTACGCCCCTGTATCCTATCTATGCACGTTCCAGTTTACCTATTTGCTTTGATTCTTTTAAGGTATTGAAACATTTAAAGGTAAAATACTACATTGTCGAGAATACAAGAGGCCCATTGGATTTGATGAAAAACGAATATTAATAATTGGAATGGGAAATACTGGAGTTGATATCGCGACTGAGCTATGCACAAAAGCCTCACAGGTATAATTCACTGCATTATAACAAGGTGGAGGTCCTCCTGGTCTACTATAGAGGTAGAGTTTAGCACTGGAAATAGGACATTTTAATTGCTTTCAGCAAGAATTTCTCCAAGTCTGGTGGTGAGCAGAGAATATAGGGTGCAGGACATTGCCCTATTAAAGGTGGGTGCAGAAAACAATACATAGTTGCCATATATGCAAATATTTATACATGCTTCTCACTGGTGACCACATGATGATCGCTTGTATTTTATCATTAGCTGGTGTTTGACTTCACTATACACATGGCTCTCCACCTAATAGCTACAAATAAAGGATTACATAAGATAACGGCGATCATGCCATGCCATAGATTGTAGGTGTGGGAGTGGATGTTGCATTAGTATTTTGCAACTCTGCAGTCCCCTTCATATACCATTTGGGAATATTTTCATCCTGCTTTGAACCATTCCTTCTCCCAGCATAAGGTAAATGTGGCTTTATAAAATTGAACACCTAGTAATAACAATATTAGACACGTGCTAGACCTTACAGTAACCTCCAATGGTTGTGTATTCAGGTGATGGATGGAGCAGTAGAGTTTCAGTGGAGCAGACTTTCATGAGGTTTCCCATCCCCTGATTGAACTTGAAGGACATAAGTCTTTTTTCAACTATACTATGTGACTATGTATATTTGACTTAGTCCATGAATTATTGTTCACAGGTTTACCTCAGCTCTAGACAAGGAGTATGGGTATTTCAACGAATTGCTAAAGGAGGACTTCCTTTTGATTTAGGATTCATACGTCGTTACTACAACTGGATCAACAATATAATGGCACCGGCTGTGTCTCGATGGATGCTAAAGAAATTCATGAACGACCAATTTAACCATGATTTGTACTGTATACAACCTGAGGGGTAAATTAAAAGGCATCATATAATGGTCTATAATGTGGCTGACTATACAGATTGTTTATGTGTAGGACAGGTGTAGTGACCCGGGGCACAGCAGTTTGGAGATGGTGTAGTCAAGAGTAAACCCAATAGGGCAGCATTGCTGGTCACGTTGACTTTTAATGCCAATTTCATGTACAGGTCCTAGGCCTGCGCAGTGATGAGGAGGTCACACTGAGGCGAAGGCGAATAATCCCCTGGGACATCCCCTGCTACTTGTCTCCCATATGATGGCATTTTAGGGTGCCCTTGGTGTTAGGTGTGAATGAAGGCACAGGAGACGGGATGGCAATTAAAAAAGGGATAGGCTCAGCTTACTTGGTAAGTATCATCTAGTTACAGAGCAACATGGAGGTACATTCTCTAACAGCAGCAGGTTCCACACGTATGGCACTTTACACATGGATGTTGCTCTTCACCCTGTCCTCAGTTTACTGAGCTTTTCCACTGTATTGATCTGGGCCATCCCTGGGATCTATACCTCCTTTCCAACCACTATTAGGGAAATGCAACTGTGGGTACTGAAGTTTCTGCACTCTTTTAGCAATTTACAGGTTCTGCTGGCCAAGGGTCCAGTGACATGGGTTGCCAGTTAATCCTATGTGTCACTAACTAGACTCAAGAGCTCAAGTTCTTCTTCCAAAACCTACGTCCTTGGTCTATTGCTAACTCTCTCAGACTGTAGGTCTGAGAAGAACAGGTAGGAACTCCCTTGCTAAAGGTTGGGGGAACCTAAAAAAAAAATCACTAAACTTGTTCTAGGAAACCCAGAGCATAAGTCACTATTATATAATCAGCAAATTCCTTAGCAGTGGTCTCTTGTATTTCTTATCAAAATACCGTATATACTCGAGTATAAGCCAAATTTTTCAGCACAGTTTTTGTGCTGAAAAAAACCCTCAGCTTATACTCGAGTCAAGTAAGAGGAGGGGGGTCTATGACCAGCCGCAATAGTAATGTATAGAATCTCCCATAAAATAGTGGAAAAAAAGAAGCTTTAAAAAAAATATACTAAAGAAATAAAGTAAATAAAAGTTCTAAATCACCTCCTTTCCCTACAATACATATAAAAGTAGAAAATTACTGTGAAACACAAACACATTCGGTATCCCTGTGTCTGACAGTACCCGGTCTACTGAATATAGGGGATCTGCAGTGCTCCTGTTCCATCGGGAAGGGGTTAATAGGAGCAAAAACAATCCGGTCTGTCAGCAACTTGTCAAAGGCCGGAGTGTTTCTAACACTGCTATTAGAAACCTATAAATGTAAGTGTTTAGGCAGCTATTTCCATACTGAATGTTACTCCATAATCCTATATTTGAAATTAGGCATAATATATATTTTTTTTTCAACCATAGAATTGTATGGAAGGAGCCCTTGGTCAATGAGGAACTTCCAAGCCGTATTATGTCAGGATCAATAATAGTCAAGCCGAAGGTGACAAAGTTCACTGAGACATCAGTCCACTTTGAAGATGGTTCGATTGTAGACAATCTCGATGTTGTTGTACTTGCCACAGGCTATGACTACAGTTTCCCTTTTCTGGATGAATCAGTTGTTAAAAAGGATGACAACAAAGGGTCTTTTTACAAAAAAATAATCCCCCTGGGAATTGAAAAGCCCACAATAGCATTCATTGCATTTATCCTTCCAGTTGGGCCCACTATGGTGGTCGCTGAACTTCAGTCTCGATGGGCCACTAGACTTTTTAAGGGTAAGAAATTGTTAAACCATATACAAGGTAATACCATAAAATAGGAAGGAAGTTCTAGATGGTGTGAGCCAATGTCAAGTTAACAATGATTTTATTTTTAGGATTACACAAACTTCCAGACCCTGAAGAGATAAAAAAAGAAATGCTAAAGGACGAACAGCTGAGAAAGAGATGGTGAGTTAAAAGGCAACATTTTAATATGTATTTGTAAAATGGTTCATTGTGAATATAGATACTGTAAGTGAACCTTTATGGTGTTACACTACCTTACTGCAGCCTGTAGCTCTACATTTCCTACAACAAATTCTTTTTAAAGGGATTCTACCATTAAAACTTTTTTTTTTTGTGGATAAGACGTCAGAATAGCCTTTAGAAAGGCTATTCGTCTCTTACCTTTAGACGAGGTCTTTGCCGCGCCGTTCCTCAGAAATACCAGTTTTTACCGGTATGCAATTGAGTTCTCTGGCAGCAATGGGGGCGGGCCCCAGCGCTCAAACAGTGATGAGGGCGTCCCCACCGCTGCCAGAGAAGTGTCTCCAAGCGCCACCTCCTTCGTCTGCTGCGTCATCTTCAATGTCTTCCAGCGCAGGCTTGTAACTTCTAGCAGAGCAGACTGCGTAGGCGCACAGGTCACAGGAAAATGGCCACTTGCACAGTATTGTTAGCACCCATTTTCTAAATATTATTTGTAAAGTTTTATAAAGTTGCTCTCATTAGAACAGTCTCATTTAAAATGTAAATTTGAACTCAAACAGGATAAGACTGATACGTCCGCTATAATTAAAGTAATGATTGTGATTTTTAAGATGTAGTAAAGTTAAAAAAATTTGAAAATAGTTGATTCTCAAAGTGGGCGGTAGACGCAATAAGTTTAAGAACCTCTGCTCTAGGTAGTAGATTGAATGACCTCTATGTTAACCCCAAATTCCCCATATTTGTAAACCAGACAAGCTTTGGTATAAGCTTGTATAACTACAAGTAGTATTAACTTTTTAGATGTTAGATTAACTTTTTAGAATTCTTTTGACATAATGGCTCTGAAAGTATATATGATTAATTCATATTATTTATTTTATTTTATTTTTATAAAATAAGGTTTGCAACAGCCGAAAATAATTTCCGTCGTACAGATTACATTACATACATGGATGATATTGCCTCAGATATAGGAGTGAAGCTAGACATATGGAAGTTGTTCCTAACAGACCCAGTTTTGGCATGGAAGGTGGTTTTTGGACCTTGTAATTCTTATCAATTCCGCCTGACTGGTCCAGGTAAATGGGATGGAGCAAGAGAAGCAATTTTGACTCAATGGGATCGCATTGAAAAGCCGCTGAGAACAAGGGGGATAAAGCAAACTTCTAAATCTTCTTTAGTATCTTATATACCTTGGATATTTTGTCTCGGGATTTTGTTTGTAGCTTTTGCCTTAAGAGTTTAATATAATACATAACTCAGACAATGTATTTTGTCTCAATAAATACAATCTATAATATAAGATTATATAGGAGGTTGTATTGACCTTTCCATCACCATAACATCTAATATATATGACATTACACAATTACCTTGGCATCAATTAATTGCAAAATTGTTTAGAAGATTCTAAACTGAGTCAATACACTTTGAGATATTTCTGGCGCTGTTCACGCTTACAGTATATCACTTGTATTCTGACAAGTTACTATAAAAAAAATTTCAGCACATAATACCAATGCATTAAAAAAATCACATAACCAATGCACATGCTATAGATCCTCTAATTTAAGAGGTCAACCCCTCTAGAAGACCATCAGTGCTATTTTGGATTGACATTTCATAGAGAATTCATTATTGTACATTATAAATGTACTTTATTTTCACCTCCTATTTCATATGTAAGGTTTATGTATATCTATAGTGTATTGCAAAAAAGCAAACCCAGGCTAATAATGTGATTATTTTCATTTACAGTAAATTGTACATCGAAGATGGGGATATTAAGTTTGAGAGCTAGTTAAACTAAACATTATATTATGTACTGTATAAGATATTGCATGTTTCATGTAGAAAGCTGTGTACAGTAATCTCTATCAGTACCTATACAGAAAGCATAAGGAAAATGTTGTTTTTGTACCGTGTTAGCCAGTGGGTAGGAAATATATATATATATATATATATATATATATATATATATATATATATATATTTTTTTTTTAAAGTGTTTGGTAGATGATACCTTTTTTAATGGCTAACTCATAATGATGACAGATTATAACGTTTTGAAGCTCCCGGCTTCTTCTTCAGATATAACTGAAAACAATTTCTGAAGGCTGCATATTTATGTACAACAGGACACATAGGGATATAATTGTAGGAGGGAGGGGGGAAGGGGGAAGAGGCTTATTGGTATATACACATAAACAGTTCCCAGGTTCTTATCTTTATGGCTAGGTTCAGTGATTTCTGTAGGATGACATGAACCCATGTGAAAGATTCATTCCATTGTCCAGAGTGTTAAATAGGGTCATGCACTTGTACTCATAAATCCGTCTTTCATTGATTTAAAATTCCCTCTTAAAAATCAAAATTTTCATGTCATTGGTGATATTATGATCTTCATTGCAGAAATGTTTTGACACAGGAAGGTCCAGTCTTTGTTCTCTAATCGTATGGTGAACCAAATCACCAGGGCCACCAGAATACCAAGATCGGATTTATTAAAATACAATACCAAACAGGAAAACAACCGGGCACCCCTGGTCGTCACATATAACCCCCACCTGGAGACGCTGAGAGGAATTACATGCAAACTACATCCACTACTGCAAAAAGACAACCGTCTAAAATTCAAATTTCCAGACTTCCCTCTCCTGTGCTATAGACAGCCACCAAACCTCAGGAAATATGTTTTTTTAGCAGCTCAATGTCACCTCCAACTAACACAGGAACATTTCCATGCGGACAGAAAAGATGCAAAACCTGCCCTCATATACTGACCACTGACAGGATAGAGATACCAAACTCTAACAGGGAATATAAAATCCCAGGTACGTTCACCTGCAGCACACCCAATGTAGTGTATTTAATAATATGTTCCACTGAAAATCTGTATGTTGGAGAGACCGGTCAGAATCTCAGAATGAGAATGAACGCACATCGCCATACAATTAGAGAACAAAGACTGGACCTTCCTGTGTCAAAACATTTCTGCAATGAAGATCATAATATCACCAATGACATGAAAATGTTGATTTTAAGAGGGAATTTTAAATCAAGGAAACGGAGAAGGATTTATGAGTATAAGTGCATGACCCTATTTAACACTCTGGAGAATGGAATGAATCTTTCACATGGGTTCATGTCATCCTACAGAAATCACTGAACTTAGAAAGCCATAAAGATAAGAACCTGGGAACTGCTTATGTGTATATACCAATATGCCTCTTCCCCCTTCCCCCCTCCCTCCTAAAATTCTATCCCTATGTGTCCTATCCCTATGTGTCCTGTTGTACATAAATATGCAGCCTTCAGAAATTGTTTTTAGTTATATTTGAAGAAGAAGCCGGGAGCTTCGAAACGTTATAATCTGTCATCATTATTAGTTAGCCATTACAAAAGGTATCATCTACTGAAGACTCAAGTCAAGACTTTTTTTATACAGAAAGCATGAGTCCTGCATCCACACAGTGATAGCAACTCTCATTGTATACAGACTCATGCACAAAAAGCTTGGGTCACGAAAAGCAGAGCTCAATGGGAATTATAGCTCTATAATCTGACTGTTCTTAAATTAAAAGTTTATAAACTATGTGAATATGAAATGCATTGTAACATATTTTTATAACTTAATTAGAACTTATAATAAAAGTAATTGTACGGCACTTCTGAATATGTATGTGCTATATCAATATAATAAAATAAATCAATAAGAAATGTCCCCTGTCTTGTTTACACATATTGAAATAAACACTGTACACAGAAACAGTTTGTGTAATGTATTTTACTATTATATATTATCATTTATTATATTTTCTATTTACAGAGGATTAAATTACATAATTAAATGCATGAATTCTTTTCAGTTAAAGTCATGAGTGTACGTGTAACCCCACCACCTGTGAATAGCTCTTACTCAGTGGCGTAACTAGGAATGGCGCCCCCCACCCCCGACCAATGCTGAAGACCTCGACCAACTGACCCCTAACGCCGCCGCCCCCACCCCCCGGCAGGTGCAGTTCTGCGCACACTATAATATCCTATATTGGCCCCTGCACACAGTATTATGTGCCCATACTGGTCCCAGTACAGAGCATTATATCCCATTGTTACCCCTGCACACAGTATTATGTCCCCATATTGGCCCCAGTGCACAGTATTATGTCCCCATACTGGCTTCAGTACACAGTATTATGTCCCCATACTGGCCCCAGTACACAGTATTATGTCCCCATACTGGCCCCAGTACACAGTATTATGTCCCCATACTGGCCCCAGTACACAGTATTATGTGCCCATACTGGCCCCAGTACACAGTATTATGTACCCATACTGGCCCCAGTACACAGTATTATGTCCCATTGTTGCCCCAGTACACAGTATTATGTCCTCATACTGGCCCCAGTACACAGTATTATGGTCCATTGTGGACACCCATGAATAATTATTATACTCTGGAGTCTTTTCAGACCCCAGAGTATAATAATCGGAGACCCAGAGGGATACATACAACAAACTACTGTTACTTACCTATCCCCCAACTCCCCTGCATTCTCTGTCGCTGTCGGCCCTCTTCCGGGACGTAATGTGACCGGGGCCCTGCGTCACGGGTCATATGACGTCACGCAAGTAGGCCGAAGCCTGCCCAGAGCCTGGAGAGGTAAGTAACACAGTTTTTTATGTTCTTACCTCTCCCCGGCCTCCGATCGTTATACTCGGGGGTACGAAAAGACCCCCAAGTATAATAGTGCTTGTGGGGCCCGCGCCATCACTTACTGATCCCAGCCCCTGCCAGGATTGGTAAGTATATAGGGCCCGTTAACTCCAGCCAGTAACGGCCTATTTAAAAAAAAAAAAAAAAACCGCCGCAGTAGCGGCTGTCGCCGGGCCCCTAATGTCCCGGGCCCTGTGGCAGCTGCCTCGGCTGCTACGGCAGTTCTTACTACGCCACTATTCTTACTGTATGTTGACCCCATGTTTGAGCTAGTGTCTTTCAGGTTCTCAAATATTCAGATACAGTTGTGTCCTTTTCTACATTTCCTTCTTTGCTTGTACACATCTAGTTGAGTGTACCTAAAGATAACCAGCTTTTCAAAGTCATATTATGCAGGGCCTGCATACCCCCCCCCCCCACACACACACACACACGTCATACCTTTATTCACGCCCCTCCATTGCTTGTGCGCCGTCTGACCCTCCTCCTCCCTGGATGTTCTTCCTGCCAGATCATGCTGCTGCATTTGAATTCTCGGACATACACAGTTCCGCTCCGTTCAGAGTGGGGGATTTCAATTTTTTTTTTTTTGAACCCCAGGGGGTCTGATTAATAATGTTAATGCATTGGGAAATAATGTTGCTTGTATAACAGGCTGCTTAAAGCAACTTGTCATATAAATAAATGCCAGACAAGCTTGGGGGCCTTCAATAGTGTGGTTGTGTTATATCTGTTGTATGTTGATGTTACAATAAAACAGCAAGGGTGTCGAGTGCTGATGCACATAGTTCATAAAAGTCCCCAATACTAACATATCAGCATAAAAACTGTGAACCTTTTTCCATGGTCATGAAGTTGCGTGCAAGCTTTAGGTTACCAAGCACCATGCCAAGTTTCGGATCAAGTTATAAAAAACAAGCCACCACTGAGCTCTGGCATTGCCTACAGCCTGATGAACAAGTCTGGGCTTAGCAAATACCAGAAAATTATTACCTGGCTAACTGCATCAACTCTTTACTTTTATGGAGGAGGGATATTGTTATGGGGTTTGTCTTTCAGGGATTGGCCTAGGCCACTCAGTTCTGTTGATGGCAGATCTTAATGCCTCGGCATACAAAGACATTTGGGATAATTTTATGACTCTACCTTTGTGGGAACAGTTTGGGGAGGTCCTTTTTCTGTGATGGTACCTCGGTGCACAAATCAAGGTGCATAAAGACTACGAATAAGAACTACTTGTTCGAAACGTGTCAGCTTTTTTTGACAATAATCATGCGTTTTACCAACTCTATCTAATCTTACTCATGGATATAAGGAAAATGTTTGTTCTCGTACCGTGTTAGCCAGGGCCGGCGTCAGCGCACGGCATAGTCGGGCAAGTGCCGGGGCCCACAGAGTCTCTTGGGGCCCCCCTGGCACTTGCCCGCCCCAGCACTTGCCTGTCCCGATTTCAGCTCATCGGCGTCCGACGGACGCCGATGAGCTGAGTACATAGACGATTAAAGCAGGAGCTGTGACAGCTCAGCTCCTGCTTTAAAGCTGCGGCCTGGCTTGCGTGTGTAGGCGCGATAACGTAATCACATCGCAAGCCGGGCCGCAGCTTTAAAGCAGGAGCTGAGCTGTCACAGCTCCTGCTTTAATCGCCTATGTGAATGGAGTGAGAGCGGAGAGAGGAGCGTCGGGGGAACGATGGAAGGTGAGTGTGTTTGTTTTGTATTATATTAAGGTGGAACATAATGAAGGGGGCCCAATGAAACTGGGGGGCAAATGAAGGGGGGGGGAACGGCATGACACTGGGGAAGATGAAGGGGGTGGGGAGAGAACGGCATGAAACTGGGGACAAAGATGGAGGGGGCCCAATGAAACTGGGGGGCATATGAAGGGGGGGGAACGGCATGACACTGGGGCAGATGGAGGGGGTGGAACAGCATGACACTGGAGCAGAGACGGGGGGCATGAAACTGTGGGCGGATGAAGGGGGAGAACGTGATGGAACTGGGGACAGAGATGGAGGGGGGGACATGAAACTGGGGGCAGAGGAAGGGTGTATATAAAACTGGGGGAGAGATGGAGGGGGAGCATATAATTTACGGGTGAATGTAGGAGGATTATACTGTGTGGGAGCACATGATAAATGAATGAGAATGGGCGGAGTCAACATAAAAGTGGGTGGAGCCAAATTTGCCGCAGCGCGCGCTGCACATTTTGCCCCTCTTTCTACTCTTTAAAAGTTGGGAGGTATGGCGTTGGTGACGCCACACTCCTGCGTGACGTCACTCGCTTCATCTGCAACGCACAGTGTCTCGACTCCCCCGCCTCCTTTACAAGGGAGCCCACTGAGGCTCTGTCACCCAAGGGCCCATAAAAACCTGGGGCCGGCCCTAGTGTTAGCCAGTGGGTAGGAAATATAAAAAAACAAAAAACTTGATAGTCTTCAGTAGTTGATACCTTTTTAATGGCTAACTAATAATGATGATAGATTACAACGTTTCGGAACGTCTAGGCTCCTTTCTCAAGTAAATTTAAAACCATTTCTGAAGGATGCTTAATTTATGTACAAAAGGGCACATAGGGATAGAATTCCAGGAGGAAGGGGGGTAGAGGGTTGTTAGTAATTGGTACAAACAATGTAAACATTCTAGGTTCTTATCAGTTCTTAGGGTCTCAGGTCAGTGATCTCTGTAAAATGACATAAAACCTCTAGTCGCTTCCTGTAGCTTTTAATCAGTTCCTGGATCCTGGATAAAGGTATTTTGGACAAACAATTCAAGTTCAGGTAAGTTAGATGGTCGCCGAGCATGGACAGCCCGCTTCAAATCATCCCACAGATGTTCAATGATATTCAGGTCTGGGGACTGGGATGGCCATTCCAGAACATTGTAATTGTTCCTCTGCATGAATGCCTGAGTTGATTTGGAGCAGTGTTTTGGATCATTGTCTTGCTGAAATATCCATCCCGGGCGTAACTTCAACTTCGTCACTGATTCTTGAACATTATTCTCAAGAATCTGCTGATACTGAGTGGAATCCATGCGACCCTCAACTTTAACAAGATTCCCGGTGCCGGCATTGGCCACACAGCCCCAAAGCATGATGGAACCTTCACCAAATTTTACAGTGGGTAGCAAGTGTTTTTCTTGCTGTTTCTTTTTGGACGCCATGCATAACGCCTTTTTTTTATAAACCAAACAACTCAATCTTTGTTTCCAAAATGAAGTTTGCTTCTCCAAATGTGCTTTTGCATACCTCAGGCAACTCTATTTGTGGCGTACGTGCAGAAACGGCTTCTTTCTCATCACTCTCCCATACAGCTTCTCCTTGTGCAAAGTGCGCTGTATTGCTGACTGATGCACAGTGACACCATCTTCAGCAAGATGATGCTGCAGCTCTTTGGAGGTGGTCTGTGGATTGTCCTTGACTGTTCTCACCATTCTTCTTCTCTGCCTTTCTGATATTTTTCTTGGCCTGCCACTTCTGGGCTTAACAAGAACTGTCCCTGTGGTCTTCCATTTCCTTACTATGTTCCTCACAGTGGAAACTGACAGGTTAAATCTCTGAGACAACTTTTTGTATCCTTCCCCTGAACAACTATGTTGAACAATCTTTGTTTTCAGATCATTTGAGAGTGGGCTGTCCATGTTCGGCGACCATCTAACTTAACTGAACTTGAATTGTTTTGTAGAAAGAAATGGTCCAAAATACCTTCATCCAGGATCCAGGAACTGATTAAAAGCTACAGGAAGTGACTAGAGGCTGTTATCTTTGCAAAAGGAGGATGTACTAAATATTAATGTCACTTTTCTGTTGAGGTGCCCATACTTTTGCACCGGTCAAATTTTGGTTTAATGCATATTGCGCATTTTCTGTTAGTACAATAAACCTCATTTCAATCCTGAAATATTACTGTGTCCATCAGTTATTAGATATATCAAACTGAAATGGCTGTTGCAAACACCAAAATATTTAGAACTAAAAATGATTAAGATTAATAAGGGTGCCCAAACTTTTTCATAGGACTGTATTGTCGTGTTGGGCTGTGTTTATCCCTTCCCTTTCTCTATACAATTTTCTTGCATAAAGACATGGTTGGGTGAGTTTAGTGTGGCACAACTTGACTGGCCCACACAGAACCCTGACCTTAACCCCATCGTTTTGGATGAACTGGACTGATATCGTGTATATCTGGTGGCTGCTCACATGTATTTTTATGCCATAAAGAGGAGGAGTGATGAAGCAAGGACTGGTAAGTACTAAATGCACTTTGTAGCCATCTCTGGATTCCCAATATATCAGAACCATGATGTTAGGATAGCAGATACAGTTTCAGAGCCAAAGTAAGAACCATTACTAGATATACCGATAAAAATGGTTTACATGGCTCTGTGTGTTCAACAACCCCCAGGCCGCACCAGCTCCAACCCCACAGTATTGTTCACCAGAGCCCCAGATGGTGGGGATGGTCTTGACTGCACTGCTGGGTCAGGAAATGCTAAACACACAGCGCACCACAAATCATTGCAAACCAGATACTAAGACTCTTACCAGCAGACGTTTCAAGTTGCGATATTGGTCCAGGGATCCAGAAGACTGAAGCAGGTGGTCAGCAGTTGGCGGCAGAGAGTAAATCATAGTTGTACAGTCCGGGTCCTCATATATAATAATTAGCGGCAGGGGCATAGGGTGTGCAGAGGTACCTTTCATGGTCCTGCTCACAGCATATTTAGGGATCTGTTGTGGGGGGTTTATGTTTAATTTAGGGGTTAAATTTGGGGCTTAAATTAATGTGGGGCCTGGTCTAGGGTCTGCATTGATTTAGGGGTCTCAGCAGGGATTTAAACTAATGTAATGTTCTGAGACCTGCATTAGTTTAGGTGTCTGAATTTATTATGAGACTGGTGTGAGGTTTAATATCTTGTATGTTCTATCCTGCATTTTCTACTGTTGTGGCTGATAAAGAATGCTGAGACTATATGATATTACCATGCCCACTGCCTCAGTGCATTTTTAATCGTGACCTGTTATAACATCACCATAACTTTCATATAAATCAGATTAATGTGGGAAGTGAAGACGCTTGTTTTGGATCACAGGACAATCTAGTTACACCCTGATGTTATGAAACACCAAGAAAACTCAGGATTACATTTCTGTTGTTCTCATGTTACGTTAACTTATTCAATATCAACCTTTGTCTGTTGAGCTATAGGATCTACTTTTGACCGTTGTAAAATAATACCAGGACAAAGAAAAAGAACAAAATTGCAGGATCATTTAAAGGTACAGTAATAAGACTAAATGTAAGTATATATACTATTAGGAATGTATTTGGGATAGATAGATAGATAGATAGATAGATAGATAGATAGATAGATAGATAGATAGGAGATAGATAGATAGATAGATAGATAGATAGATAGGAGATAGATAGATAGATAGATAGATAGATAGATAGGAGATAGATAGATAGATAGATAGATAGATAGATAGATAGATAGATAGATAGATAGATAGGAGATAGATAGATAGATAGATAGATAGATAGATAGATAGATAGGAGATAGATAGATAGATAGATAGATAGATAGATAGATAGGAGATAGATAGGAGATAGATAGATAGATAGGAGATAGATAGATAGATAGATAGATAGATAGATAGATAGATAGATAGATAGGAGATAGATAGATAGATAGATAGATAGGAGATAGATAGATAGATAGATAGATAGATAGATAGGAGATAGATAGATAGATAGATAGATAGGAGATAGATAGATAGATAGATAGATAGATAGATAGATAGATAGATAGATAAAAGATAGCTATATTACTGGGAGATAAGCAATAGATAGGTAGATATGAGATAGATAGATAGATAGATAGATAGATAGATAGATAGATAGATAGATAGATAGGAGATAGATGATAGATATATAGATGATAGATAGATAGATAGATAGATAGATAGATAGATAGATAGATAGATGATAGATAGATTATGTTTAGTAATATTTGTCATCATGATGTATAATTATTACAGATATTGGTAACTGATGATATTCTGTAACAAGTTGTCTGTGTGTATCTATAAGTAGTTACCTAATGGTCATGGCTTATGCGGCATACGCTTACGACATGAAGTGCCCCATGTGAATGGTCCTCTATTCATTTGGGGCACTTGGGGACACTTACAGGTCTGTTCTTGCTCTTAAGAGTCCCTACAGTGGGAGTGTAAGTAGTTGGACCCCCAGCAGTTATACATTTATCCGCTATCCTGAAGAAATTTGAGATAAGATAAGATGGACGCATCTGTCCCTTTTTTATGTACATCAGGTTATAGGTTTCGCTGTTAAAATGTTTTGCTAAATATACAATATAAATTATGATTCTATTCAGTTTTCTTATGTAACAAGCCCTGCTGGTAATGGGCCATATATTGCTTATACACTGTTATTGTTTTTTTTTCCCCTGTATCAAAATAATAGAATTAACCCTTTAAGGATGCAGGGTAGTTTGTATGTTAATTCTCGGTGACTTTTTTCATATTTTCCCTCCCTGTCTTCCAAAATTCATAACTTTTTTTATTTTTCTGTCCACAAACTATGTGAGGCTTATTCTTTGTGTGACAAGTTGTACTTTCATTTGCCACCATTTTTGGGGTACATATAGTGTTTTAATTAGCTTTTATTTACTTTTTTCATGTGAAATAATACATTTCTATCATAATATTTGGCATTTTGTTTTTACAGCGTTCACTCTGCATTACAAATGACATGGTAGTTTTGTCCAACTGGTCATTACACTTCCTACAAGACCATATTTATATTGTTTTTTACTGAAGAGGAAAAAGGGGACCAAAGGTCCGTTGAGGGAGAACCGCGCACACTGGGCATCAAATATTTTATTTTTAAAAAGTGCCGTTTTATTCGTAAAAGGGGTAAAACATAATAAAAACCAATATATAAAACAAAACTTTTTAAAAATAAAATATTTGATACCTAGTGAAAAATCCTATTGAAAAACAGAGATCTTGAAAACCTAGAGGACTTCATACAGAAAGTATTATAGAATATTGTATGATATTTCTTTATAATATAATGCCTCAAACTGTACTGCTTTAGAGATTATATATACTTTACTAGCTTCTGCCTGCGACTTCTGCGTGTTGTTGGCGTCGATGTTCCGCCTATATTCAGAAAATTGCTGATGTCAATGATCCGTCTGTTCCGGCGTTTCGGCAGCTCTCCAGCTGGCCTGCTGCTGAACTTGTTCCTCACGCCATGCCTGTGATTGTTCTGGCATCTCAGCAGCTTGCTAGGAAGCCATATAATGAGTGTGTCGCTAGCGTTGATTATCCGCCTGCCCTGGCGCTTCGGCTGCTCTAAGAGCGACTTGAAGCCTAGCTTGCTCAATCCTCCTCAGCTCCTCTTGAGGAGAACTCTGTTGACTTCTGGCTACTTTCATAGCTCTCGTTGTTTTAGAATTTTGCGACAAATTAGATTTACTTTTTCCCAGCATGTTTAAAATTGGCAAACTGCCAATTTGGATTAAAGGGGTTTTCCCACCTCTGTATCTCAGCACTGGAGCAGATCAGATAATATGCAAATGCTTGTACACAATGGATTGATTGTTATCTGCGTGATTGAGTAACAAACATCCAAACATCATGACTTTCACATTTATAATATTACTAGGATAAAGATTTGTGTTACTTTTTATTTTGTCCATGTTGTAGATAGAAACATGGTTAAAACAGTCGCTGTCATTGGCGCTGGGATTAGCGGTTTGGGAGCCATCAAGGCATGTCTAGAAGAGGGTCTTGAGCCTACTTGCTTTGAAAGGAGTAATGATATTGGAGGCCTCTGGAGGTTCACTGTGAGTATACACTAGTTCCTCTTATACTTACTGTCATAAACCTCAATTAAATATTACTTCTAATGCATTAGATTAAAAATAATGCTAGACAGTGCAGTTACTTACTTGCCATGGCGCCCCCTGGTGTTTCTTTGATTCCTTCTAAGAATGTCCACCTAATGAGTCCAGTAGTGGTGGTCACACATGCCTAGTAACAAAGTGATTCCTGTTATTCTAAGGGTAAAATGTCCATCTAGTTCCACCTATAGGTACCTATAGGTTGCACAAAAGTGGAGAATGTAATGAAAATAAATCCAGGGGCTGCTATAAAAAATACATATGTAACATCAGTGTCTTGAAACAGGAACTTTTTATAATTTTATTTGAAGAAGATCTAGACTCTGCTAGAATATGGGTGGGTACATAAATATATATTTCTATAGTATAAATTAACTATTTCAGGATGAAGTAGAAGATGGAATAGCCAGCATCTACAGATCTTTGGTTACCAATTCATCCAAAGAAATAATGTGTCTTAGTGATTTTCCAATGCCGGATGATTTTCCCAACTTTTTGCCAAATCACAAATTCCTTGAATACATCAGACTCTATGCAGAACATTTTAAACTGGTGAAATACATCAAACTAAAGGTAAGAAATATTTATAACTGTATGTATGTATGTATGAGAATCAATAACTATACCTAAGAATGAAATAACACAACACGGATAAACCATTTTCTCATGAGCTACGGGGGTACCAAACAAATCACATATTTCAAAGAACTTATTCATCAACAATAAAGCACTATTAGAACCAGAACTACTAGCAAACAAGAAGTCATCTCAATAGTGTAGCATTTTCCAAAAGGCATTCCAAACTCAATGGCCCAATGGAGAAAAGTAGAAAAAGTTTCAAAATATTTACATAGAGAAACCCATGGGGAGACCTTTGTCAAAATAATACTGGTTGTTAAATTGGAAGCCTAAAAAGTTAAAACATTTTGGGTTTACTGGCAGTAACCTAAAGACTGACTTAAAGGGATTCTATCATTAAAATCAATTTTTTTTTTCTCGATCACACGTAGGAATAGCCTTAAAAAGGGCTATTCTTCTCCTACCTTTATATGTCTTCTCCGCGCCACCGTTTGGTAGAAATTCCGGTTTTTGTCTGTATGCAAATAAGTTCTCTATCAGCACTGAGGGCGGACCCCAATGATCAAACAGCACTGGGGCGTCCCCAATGCTGCGAGAGAAATCTCCAGCACCGCCTCCATCTTCTTCAGGAAGGGCCTCTCCCTGCGTCTTCTTCTGTCCTGGGTTTCAATCTTCTAGTCTTCTAGTCAATCTTCAACTTATTGTTTCACAGAAGACAATTAGTAATGCAGTCACTGTCCATGGCCTATATGCAAATTCAACTCAAAAGAATCCATTGCTGAGGAAAAAGTTTGTTCAAGCGCATTTAAAGTTTGCTCAACAAAACTTAGAAAAGCCTGTGAAACACTGGAAGAACATAGTCTGGTCAGATGAATCCAAAGTTGCACTCTTTGGATGCCATAATACACACCACGTTCGGAGACCAAAAGGCACTGCATACCAATCCAAAAATACCATACTAACATTGAAGTTTGGAGGAGGAAACATCATGGCGTGGGGCTGTTTTTCAACATAAGGCACTGACAAAACTCAATTGTATCAAGAGATTCTTGATAAAAATCTGCTGCCAACTAGATGAAGATGAAACATTGCATGTCAATAGCATCTTTAGAAATATATGTACGTAGAAAATTGGTGCATTGTTCAATACTTATTTCACCCACTGTAAAATTAATAATAATTAGAGATGAGCGAACACTAAAATGTTCGAGGTTCGAAATTCGATTCGAACAGCCGCTCAATGTTCGTGTGTTCGAACGGGTTTCGAACCCCATTATAGTCTATGGGGAACAGATACTCGTTAAGGGGGAAACCCAAATCCGTGTCTGGAGGGTCACCAAGTCCACTATGACACCCCAGGAAATGATGCCAACACCTCTGGAATGACACTGGGACAGCAGGGGAAGCATGTCTGGGGGCATCTAACACACCAAAGACCCTCTATTACCCCAACATCACAGCCTAACAACTACACACTTTACACACTCAATACCACCTCTCTGACAGTAGGAAAACACCTTGAAACATGTGTATTTGGCACTTGCAGTGAGGAGAGCTTGTCACCAGCAGTGAATTTGGCCCTTGTAGTAAGTTGAGGTTGGCACCAACATTTGTTTTGAAAATCAGGGTGGATTGAGCCTCTAACCAGCAGAGTTTGGGCAAATTCATGGTGGAGGGAGCCTCTAAACACCCCAGTTTGGGCAAATTCATGGTGGAGGGAGCCTCTAAAAACCCCAGTTTGGACCAATTCATGGTGGAGGGAGCCTCTAACCAGCCCAGTGTGGGCAAATTCATGGTGGAGGGAGCCTCTAAAAAACCCAGTTTGGACCAATTCATGGTGGAGGGAGCCTCTAACCAGCCCAGTTTGGGCAAATTCATGGTGGAGGGAGCCTCTAAACAGCCCAGTTTGGACCAATTCATGGTGGAGGGAGCCTCTAACCAGCCCAGTTTGGGCAAATTCATGGTGGAGGGAGCCTCTAAAAAACCCAGTTTGGACCAATTCATGGTGGAGGGAGCCTCTAACCAGCCCAGTTTGGGCAAATTCATGGTGGAGGGAGCCTCTAAACAGCCCAGTTTGGGCAAATTCATGGTGGAGGGAGCCTCTAAACAGCCCAGTTTGGGCAAATTCATGGTGGAGGGAGCCTCTAACCAGCCCAGTTTGGACCAATTAATGGTGGAGGGAGCCTCTAACCAGCCCAGTTTGGGCAAATTCATGGTGGAGGGAGCCTCTAAACAGCCCAGTTTGGACCAATTCATGGTGGAGGGAGCCTCTAAAAAACCCAGTTTGGACCAATTCATGGTGGAGGGAGCCTCTAAACAGCCCAGTTTGGGCAAATTCATGGTGGAGGGAGCCTCTAACCAGCAGAGTTGTGGGAAAGCAGGGTGGAGGGAGCCTCTAACCAGCAGAGTTGGTGGAAATCAGGGTGGAGGGAGCCTCTAACCAGCAGAGTTGGGGGAAATCATGTTGGAGGGAGCCTAGTATTAGCAGAATTGTGCAACGCTTATGGTGGATGAGTATGAGGATGCGGAGGAATTGGAGAGGTTGAGTACAGACATGGAGTTTCATGTTGGGGTGCTTTACACAGGTGGGCACAAAAATGAAGGCTCTATCCAGTGGTGGTTCATTTTATCAAAGTGAGCCGGTCGGCACTCTCAGCTGACAGACGGGTGCGCTTGTCAGTGATGATGCCACCGGCTGCACTGAACACCCTCTCAGATAGGACGCTGGCGGCAGGACAGGACAGCACCTCCAAGGCATATAGGGCAAGTTCAAGCCACAGGTCCAACTTCGACACCCAATACGTGTAGGGCGCAGAGGGGTCGGAGAGGACAGGGCTGTGGTCGGAAAGGTATTCCCGCAACATGCGCCTATACTTCTCACGCCTGGTGACACTAGGACCCTCCGTGGCGGCACTTTGGCGAGGGGGTGCCATCAAGGTGTCCCAGACCTTAGACAGTGTGCCCCTCGTTTGTGTGGACCGGTGAGAACTTGGTTGCCTACTGGAGGAACTGCCCTCCCTGCCGCCAACGTCACATGCTGGAAACATCTCCATCATATTCTGCACCAATTGCCTGTGGCAAGCATTGATGCGATTGGCCCTCCCCTCTACCGGAATAAAAGACGAGATGTTGTTTTTATACCGGGGGTCAAGGATAGCAAAGATCCAGTACTGGTTGTCCTCCATGATTTTGACAATACGCTTGTCGGTTGTAAAGCACCCCAACATGAACTCAGCCATGTCTGCCACAGTGTTAGTTGGCATGACTCCTCTGGCCCCACCGGAAAGTTCAATCTCCATTTCCTCCTCATCCTCCATGTCTACCCATCCGCGCTGCAACAATGGGACGATTCGAAGTTGCCCGGAAGCCTCCTGTATCACCATCACATCATCGGACAACTCTTCTTCCTCCTCCTCCTCCTCCTCCTCCTCCATTAAACGCAGTGAAGCGGACAGATGTGTGGACCTACTCTCCAGCTGTGACGGATCGGATGCTATCCCTAACTCCTCTGTGTGATCTGAGTTATCCCTGATGTCAATCAGGGATTCTCTCAGAACACACAAGAGCGGGATTGTAAGGCTCACCATCGCATCCTCAGAGCTCACCCTCCTTGTGGACTCCTCAAAGACCCGTAGGATGTCACAAAGGTCTCTCATCCATGGCCACTCATGGATGTGAAACTGAGGCAGCTGACTTTGTGGCACCCTAGGGTTTTGTAGCTGGTATTCCATCAAAGGTCTCTGCTGCTCAACCACTCTATTCAACATCTGAAACGTTGAGTTCCAGCGTGTGGGGACGTCGCACAAAAGCCGGTGTTGTGGCACATGCAGGCGTTGCTGGAGAGATTTTAAGCTAGCAGCGGCTACTGTCGACTTGCGAAAGTGGGCGCACATGCGCCGCACTTTCACCAGTAGCTCTGGAACATTGGGGTAGCTCTTTAGGAAACGTTGCACCACTAGGTTGAAGACGTGGGCCAGGCATGGAACATGTTGGAGTCCGGCAAGCTCCAGAGCTGCTACCAGGTTCCGGCCGTTATCACAAACGACCATGCCTGGGCCCAGGTGCAGCGGCTCAAACCATATTGCCGTCTCATCGAGGAGGGCATCCCTCACCTCGGAGGCAGTGTGCTGTCTGTCCCCCAAGCTGATCAGCTTCAGCACAGCCTGCTGACGTCTACCAACGCCAGTGCTGCAACGTTTCCAACTCGTAGCTGGGGTCAATCTAACAGCGGAGGAGGAGGCGGTGGCGGAGGAGGAGGCGGTGGCGGAGGAGGAGGCGGTAGAGAAGGAGGAGGAGGGGGGTGTTCTTCTCGTGTCCCTGCCAGGAATGTTAGGCGGGGAGACGAGGTACACCGGGCCAGTTTGGGAAGCAGTCCCAGCCTCAACTACATTCACCCAGTGTGCCGTCAGTGAAATGTAGCGTCCCTGTCCGCATGCACTTGTCCACGCGTCGGTGGTCAAGTGGACCTTTGTGCAAAGCGCGGAACTAAGGGCCCGCCTGATGTTGAGTGACACGTGCTGGTGCAAGGCGGGGACGGCACACCGGGAGAAGTAGTGACGGCTAGGGACGGCATAGCGAGGTGCCGCAGTTGCCATCAGGTCCAGGAAGGCGGGAGTTTCAACAAGCCGGAACGCCAACATCTCCTGGGCCAGCAGTTTAGCGATGTTGGCGTTCAAGGCTTGCGCGTGTGGGTGGTTAGCAGTGTATTTCTGCCGCCGCTCCAATGTCTGAGAGATGGTGGGTTGTTGTAAAGAAACGCCTGATGGTGCCTTTGATGGTGCAGGAGAAGGAGATAAGACAGGACCAGGGGAGGATGAGGTAGAAGTCAACAAAGTGGCGGAGGCAGATGAAGTGGTGTCCTGGCTCGTCCTCTGGAGTGCATCGCCAGCACAGTCAGCAGTGGCAGTGGCAGAGGCAGAGGCAGTGGCAGAGGCAGTGGCAGTGGCGTGAACGGCAGGCGGCCTTTGTCCTGCCGTTGCTGCCTGCCACTGATTCCAGTGCTTGGATTCCAAATGACGGCGCATTGAAGTGGTGGACAGGTTGCTCTTCTAAGAGCCCCTAATCAATTTCGAGAGGCAAATTGTGCAGACAACACTATATCTGTCCTCGGCGCATTCCTTGAAAAAACTCCACACCTTCGAGAAACGTGCCCTCGAGGTGGGAGTTTTTCGGGGCTGGGTACGAACTGGAACATCTTGGGAGATTCCGGGTGTGGCCTGGCTTCGCCTAAGCTGCTGACCTCTGCCTCTGCCTCTAGCTACCCTTTTTGGTGCTGCACCTGCCTCAACATCCACACTACTTTCCCCGCTTGACATCCCCCCTGTCCAGGTCGGGTCAGTGTCCTCATCATCCACCACTTCCTCTTCCAACTCCTGTCTCATCTCCTCCTCCCGCACAATGCGCCGGTCAACTGGATGCCCTGACGGCAACTGCGTCACATCATCGTCGATGAGGGTGGGTTGCTGGTCATCCACCACCAAATCGAACGGAGATGGAGGAGACTCTAGTGTTTGAGCATCTGGACACAGATGCTCCTCTGTTAGGTTCGTGGAATCGTGACGTGGAGAGGCAGGTTGAGGGACAATGAAAGGAGCGGAGAACAGCTCTGGGGAGCAGGGACAGTTTGGGTTATTGTTCTGTAAAGCTTCGGAATTTTGGGAGGAAGGAAGACAAGACTGTTGGGTAATAGGAGGAGAGGAGGCAGAGTCTGACTGGCTGCTGGACAATGTGCTGTAAGCGTTCTCTGACAGCCATTGCAAGACCTGTTCCTGGTTCTCGGGCCTACTAAGGTTTGTACCCTGCAGTTTAGTTAATGTGGCAAGCAACCCTGGCACTGTGGAGTGGCGCAATGCTTGCTGCCCCACAGGAGTAGGCACGGGACGCCCTGTGGCTTCACTGCTACCTTGCTCCCCAGAACCATTCCCCCGACCTCGCCCACGGCCTCGTCCACGTCCCTTTCCGGGAGCCTTGCGCATTTTGAATTCCTAGTTAGAAATTGGCACTGTATACCAGTAGTAAAAATTGTGGGTGCACGTAACCCCAATATATTCTTTGAATTCCCAGTCAGACACTGGCACTATATGGCAGTAGCAAGAAATGAGGGTATTTGTATTCCCAATATATTCTTTGAATTCCCAGTCAGACAATGGCACTGTATACCAGTAGTAAAAATTGTGGGTGCACGTAACCCCAATATATTCTTTGAATTACAAGTCAGAAACTGGCACTATATGGCAGTAGCAAGAAATGAGGGTATTTGTATTCCCAATATATTCTTTGAATTCCCAGTCAGACAATGGCACTGTATACCAGTAGTAAAAATTGTGGGTGCACGTAATCCCAATATATTCTTTGAATTCCCAGTCAGACACTGGCACTATATGGCAGTAACAAGAAATGAGGGTATTTGTATTCCCAATATATTCTTTGAATTCCCAGTCAGACAATGGCACTGTATACCAGTAGTAAAAATTGTGGGTGCACGTAACCCCAATATATTCTTTGAATTACCAGTCAGAAACTGGCACTATATGGCAGTAGCAAGAAATGAGGGTATTTATAACCCCAATATATTCTTTGAATTCCCAGTCAGACAATGGCACTGTATACCAGTAGTAAAAATTGTGGGTGCACGTAACCCCAATATATTCTTTGAATTACCAGTCAGAAACTGGCACTATATGGCAGTAGCAAGAAATGAGGGTATTTGTATTCCCAATATATTCTTTGAATTCCCAGTCAGACAATGGCACTGTATACCAGTAGTAAAAATTGTGGGTGCACGTAACCCCAATATATTCTTTGAATTCCCAGTCAGACACTGGCACTATATGGCAGTAGCAAGAAATGAGGGTATTTGTATTCCCAATATATTCTTTGAATTCCCAGTCAGACAATGGCACTGTATACCAGTAGTAAAAATTGTGGGTGCACGTAACCCCAATATATTCTTTGAATTACCAGTCAGAAACTGGCACTATATGGCAGTAGCAAGAAATGAGGGTATTTATAACCCCAATATATTCTTTGAATTCCCAGTCAGACAATGGCACTGTATACCAGTAGTAAAAATTGTGGGTGCACGTAACCCCAATATATTCTTTGAATTACCAGTCAGAAACTGGCACTATATGGCAGTAGCAAGAAATGAGGGTATTTGTATTCCCAATATATTCTTTGAATTCCCAGTCAGACAATGGCACTGTATACCAGTAGTAAAAATTGTGGGTGCACGTAACCCCAATATATTCTTTGAATTACCAGTCAGAAACTGGCACTATATGGCAGTAGCAAGAAATGAGGGTATTTATAACCCCAATATATTCTTTGAATTCCCAGTCAGACAATGGCACTGTATACCAGTAGTAAAAATTGTGGGTGCACGTAACCCCAATATATTCTTTGAATTACCAGTCAGAAACTGGCACTATATGGCAGTAGCAAGAAATGAGGGTATTTGTATTCCCAATATATTCTTTGAATTCCCAGTCAGACAATGGCACTGTATACCAGTAGTAAAAATTGTGGGTGCACGTAACCCCAATATATTCTTTGAATTACCAGTCAGAAACTGGCACTATATGGCAGTAGCAAGAAATGAGGGTATTTGTATTCCCAATATATTCTTTGAATTCCCAGTCAGACAATGGCACTGTATACCAGTAGTAAAAATTGTGGGTGCACGTAACCCCAATATATTCTTTGAATTACCAGTCAGAAACTGGCACTATATGGCAGTAGCAAGAAATGAGGGTATTTATAACCCCAATATATTCTTTGAATTCCCAGTCAGACAATGGCACTGTATACCAGTAGTAAAAATTGTGGGTGCACGTAACCCCAATATATTCTTTGAATTCCCAGTCAGACACTGGCACTATATGGCAGTAGCAAGAAATGAGGGTATTTGTATTCCCAATATATTCTTTGAATTCCCAGTCAGACAATGGCACTGTATACCAGTAGTAAAAATTGTAGGTGCACGTAACCCCAATATATTCTTTGAATTCCCAGTCAGACACTGGCACTATATGGCAGTAGCAAGAAATGAGGGTATTTGTATTCCCAATATATTCTTTGAATTCCCAGTCAGACAATGGCACTGTATACCAGTAGTAAAAATTGTGGGTGCACGTAATCCCAATATATTCTTTGAATTCCCAGTCAGACACTGGCACTATATGGCAGTAGCAAGAAATGAGGGTATTTGTATTCCCAATATATTCTTTGAATTCCCAGTCAGACAATGGCACTGTATACCAGTAGTAAAAATTGTGGGTGCACGTAACCCCAATATATTCTTTGAATTCCCAGTCAGACACTGGCACTATATGGCAGTAGCAAGAAATGAGGGTATTTGTATTCCCAATATATTCTTTGAATTCCCAGTCAGACAATGGCACTGTATACCAGTAGTAAAAATTGTGGGTGCACGTAACCACAATATATTCTTTGAATTACCAGTCAGAAACTGGCACTATATGGCAGTAGCAAGAAATGAGGGTATTTATAACCCCAATATATTCTTTGAATTCCCAGTCAGAAACTGGCACTATATGGCAGTAGCAAGAAATGAGGGTATTTATAACCCCAATATATTCTTTGAATTCCCAGTCAGACAATGGCACTGTATACCAGTAGTAAAAATTGTGGGTGCACGTAACCCCAATATATTCTTTGAATTACCAGTCAGAAACTGGCACTATATGGCAGTAGCAAGAAATGAGGGTATTTATAACCCCAATATATTCTTTGAATTCCCAGTCAGACAATGGCACTGTATACCAGTAGTAAAAATTGTGGGTGCACGTAACCCCAATATATTCTTTGAATTACCAGTCAGAAACTGGCACTATATGGCAGTAGCAAGAAATGAGGGTATTTGTATTCCCAATATATTCTTTGAATTCCCAGTCAGACAATGGCACTGTATACCAGTAGTAAAAATTGTGGGTGTATATAGCCCCAATTCTATTGCTAGGGGACTTGCAGGGTATTTCTGGGGTGAAGGTGGGGGGGCACACCGTTGGAACGGGTATCGGGGTATATATCGGGTATACGGGAATACACTGACAGTGTATTCCATTCAGGATCCTGGGAAAGCTGGGTTGCGGCGATTGAGCCCGTCAGTGCCACGTTACACTGACAAGCTTCTCCCTGGAATTTAGCTCTTATAAGAGCTGTTGGTTGTCTTCTCCTTCCTATCCTAGCCTGTCCCTGCCTACCCAGAATCTAAGCCCTAGCTAGCTGGACGGAAACCTCCGTCCTCGGTGAATTGCAAGCTCAGAATGACGCGAACCTGGGCGGCGCTGTTCTTTTAAATTAGAGGTCACATGTTTTCGGCAGCCAATGGGTTTTGCCTACTTTTCTCAACGTCACCGGTGTCGTAGTTCCTGTCCCACCTACCCTGCGCTGTTATTGGAGCAAAAAAGGCGCCACGGAAGGTGGGAGGGGAATCGAGTAATGGCGCACTTTACCACGCGGTGTTCGATTCGATTCGAACATGCCGAACAGCCTAATATCCGATCGAACATGAGTTCGATAGAACACTGTTCGCTCATCTCTAATAATAATATGAATATGTGAGATGACAATGCTGTATACATCAGTGTTGGGATATTGTCTATATATGTGCGAGATGGAAGTGGGGATGCTATGTATGTCGGGGATGTTATGTGTGGGGGGGTGAAGGTTGTGCTGTCTCTGCATGCAAGATTAAAATATAAAAATTGTGGTAAGATTAGTTGTATTATAGTGATATTGGATGGGGCAACCTGAAATTGAGCACCATGGCCCATAAGCCTTTAGCAATGTTTATAGGCCAGGTATATAGACAACCAATATGTAGAGCAGAGTCATAATTTGAAACTTCTGGGCCCAATGTATAATACAGAATTTTACATATTAAGGACGGAGTTCATAATACTCACTATTGATATTAGCTCACTTGTGTTTTCCACATTTGTGTCCATCTTTGACTTAGACAACTGTTTGCAAAGTAGAGAAGCATTCTGACTTCCCAGTCACTGGACAGTGGCTAGTTACTACAGAAAGCAATGGAGAGAGAAGGACAGACATCTTTGATGCAGTAATGGTTTGCTCTGGTCAGCATGCACAACCCACGGCGTCCTTGAGCAGTTTTCCAGGTACGGTAGTTATATAATAGTTTCTTTACCGTCACCATAGTATTTGGAACATTTCTGTTGAATAGGACAATGTTTCTTCAACCTTTTCAAGCAAAATACCCCTTACGTTGGGTTCACACCAGCACCCAATCTCCATTTTCAGGTTTCCGTCTTCTGCCAGCAGTAGACGGAAACCTGGCAGACCATGTCCGACCGTGAGTGTTTTGTGCTCTCCGCGGCGAAACCGTTTTTTTTTTTAACCGGACACAAAGTCCTGCATGTCCGTCTTTGTGTCCGGTTAAAAAAAAAAACAGTTTTGCAGCGGAGAGCACAAAACACTCACAGGCGCTCATGGCCGGACACTTTCCAAACCCATTCAAATGAATGGATTTGAAAAATGACTGCAGGTTTCTGTCTCCTGTCCAGTATCAGACAGGAAATGGAAACCTGCAAAACCGAGACTGGGCGCAGATGTGAACAAGCCCTAATTGAAAAAGGTCCCAACGTGTCATCTCTGAACTGATGTATAATTGTCTTCTCTGAGAGATGTCCATGAATCGCCATTGTTTTGTTATCACGGTCCCTTTCATGTGACCTATTGTTCTATTGTTTTTAGTCTATGAAAAACTTTAATAAAAATTATTGAAAATCAAAAGGTCCCAACCATATACCCCCACAGTAGAGATTAGTTAGAAATGTTAACAAAATCAGGTTTCATTTGGAGCCTCTGTCTGTAATTATGTCAGTTTTGATAGGAAGAATAGCACAGCATGTCGGACTTATGTTACCATCAAAGTGGTGGACCTTATGATTTAACCCTGGCAAGGCCTGTTAAAAGACAATGGTTTCTGTTAGTGGACATGGGACACAACAGATACAGTCCTATGAAAAAGTTTGGGCACCCCTATTAATCTTAATCATTTTTAGTTCTAAATATTTTGGTGTTTGCAACAGCCATTTCAGTTTGATATATCTAATAACTGATGGACACAGTAATATTTCAGGATTGAAATGAGGTTTATTGTACTAACAGAAAATGCGCAATATGCATTAAACCAAAATTTGACCGATGCAAAAATATGGGCACCTCAACAGAAAAGTGACATTAATATTTAGTACATCCTCCTTTTGCAGAGATAACAGCCTCTAGTCGCTTCCTGTAGCTTTTAATCAGTTCCTGGATCCTGGATAAAGGTATTTTGGACCATTTCTTTCTACAAAACAATTCAAGTTCAGTTAAGTTTGATGGTCGCCGAACATGGACAGCCCGCTCTCAAATGATCTGAAAACAAAGATTGTTCAACATAGTTGTTCAGGGGAAGGATACAAAAAGTTGTCTCAGAGATTTAACCTGTCAGTTTCCACTGTGAGGAACATAGTAAGGAAATGGAAGACCACAGGGACAGTTCTTGTTAAGCCCAGAAGTGGCAGGCCAAGAAAAATATCAGAAAGGCAGAGAAGAAGAATGGTGAGAACAGTCAAGGACAATCCACAGACCACCTCCAAAGAGCTGCAGCATCATCTTGCTGCAGATGGTGTCACTGTGCATCGGTCAACTATACAGCGCACTTTGCACAAATAGAAGCTGTATGGGAGAGTGATGAGAAAGAAGCCGTTTCTGCACGTACGCCACAAATAGAGTTGCCTGAGGTATGAAAAAGCACATTTGGACAAGGCAGCTTCATTTTGGAAACAAAAATTGAGTTGTTTGGTTATAAAAAAAGGCGTTATGCATGGCGTCCAAAAAGAAACAGCATTCCAAGAAAAACACTTGCTACCCACTGTAAAGTTTGGTGGAGGTTCCATCATGCTTTGGGGCTGTGTGGCCAATGCCGGCATCGGGAATCTTGTTAAAGTTGAGAGTCGCATGGATTCCACTCAGTATCAGCAGATTCTTGAGAATAATGTTCAAGAATCAGTGACAAAGTTGAAGTTACGCCGGGGATGGATATTTCAGCAAGACAATGATCCAAAACACCGCTCCAAATCCTCAGGCATTCATGCAGAGGAACAATTACAATGTTCTGGAATGGCCATCCCAGTCCCCAGACCTGAATATCATTGAACATCTGTGGGATGATTTGAAGTGGGCTGTCCATGCTCGGCGACCATCTAACTTAACTGAACTTGAATTGTTTGTCCAAAATACCTTTATCCAGGATCCAGGAACTGATTAAAAGCTACAGGAAGCGACTAGAGGCTGTTATCTTTGCAAAAGGAGGATCTACTAAATATTAATGTCACTTTTCTGTTGAGGTGCCCATACTTTTGCACCGGTCAAATTTTGGTTTAATGCATATTGCACATTTTCTGTTAGTACAATAAACCTCATTTCAATCCTGAAATATTACTGTGTCCATCAGTTATTAGATATATCAAACTGAAATGGCTGTTGCAAATACCAAAATATTTAGAACTAAAAATGATTAAGATTAATAGGGGTGCCCAATCTTTTTCATAGGACTGTAATGTCCTTAATGTGGTGGATCCTACTTCGATGTGGGGAGGGAGTAATACTTTTTGAGATGACCACGCCCTCTTTAGATGAAGCCAAACCCCATTTTGTGAGGCAGACATACAATCTACTAGTCATATCCCTTTTTCAAAACATGACTGGCACATAATGTTCTCATTTTACATATAAAATAACCAGGAGCGTTCTGAAAGGTCTGTGAGATTTGCCGATTTTTCTGGGACTTTGGGAGGTCACCCCTTTTTATGGGACCCTCCTGAAATTTCTGGGGGAGTTGCAAATATGAATATTACCCCAGTTGTGCCTTCTAATTTGACACAAATACTGTCAGAAAATTAAAGGTTGTCCAAAGGTTTAGTTACGTTTTAAGAGGATTTTGAGCCAAAGCCACTATGACACTAAGAAGCGAGGCTACCATCTTGGTGTGACGTATCGCCCCTTTCCGTCCCGGCGTCCGGCCCCACAAGGCGCGAGGACACGACCCGCACCTCAGCCACCCGACCACAGCCGCTGGCCCACCCGGCCTTCGCCGCAGGCGGAACCCGCGATCGTCTTTTTAACTATACCGTCCGCTCCCACAAACCCAGAGAGTGGACCGGGCCTTATAGGATAATACGAGAAGAGCCTTCTAAAGTTTTAACATTTTATTAACCCAAGATGGTCGATACTAGGTCAGCCAGAAATACATATAAAGATATACCCTGGCGGTCACAAGCTTATACGGTTACAGAGAAGGTATGTTACAGTGCAGTGAGATAAAACAGGTTACAGAGATTAAAAGATTAGAAACAGAAACAGTCCTTAGGCACCTGGCGATTCCGCAGCCAACGCATGGTACCCACAAGGCAGGAGATACAGTCCATTAAAGTTTCTGGTGGGGGCACCGCAGCACCTCCCCACATAGCATATAGCAATAAAGAGAGTTTTTCCATACCGATTTAAAAAGTCCATAGTCCATAAATCCATGATCAGATAGGCGTTACATCATAGTCCTCATAATTCCATAAGTCCATTAGCATTAAAGTAGTATATGGCTCTCCTTCAAAGTCCCTTGGCCGCATGGCAATCTTTGTCTATCAGCACATGGCCACTTCTGCCCCGCCCTTCCCCCCCAGCAAGGGGGGAGGGGGCCACACACAGAGCCAACTTGCTCACATGTGTCCAGATGAGAACAAGACCAGCAGAACTAGCTCCGCCCCAGGTCACTCTTATATTGACCCTGGGCTCCACCCTGAAATGATATCATCAGGGCTTTCGGACCACCCTCTAGCTTGGCAATCAAATAACTATAAATGGTCATAATTCCTTATCACATGATAATACGGTCAAACAAGTGGCATGTCTTTGCTCACTGCAAGTTTCCCAACATATTGACACCAAACATGATAACTCAATACCCTTTGAATAACGAGAACTGGGCCTGGGCTCTTCCCAGGCCCGTAGGCTTAAAGTTTTTGGGTTAAAAACGTGTGTCTCACTACTACGCACCGGAAGATCTAATTGTCATAATGGTAGCATCTTTCCCTGGCGCAATATCATCATAAACCTATAACTCTTTGAAGTTTTTCTACCACCTCAACCCGACTCCGCAGAGTCTGGTCACATGTGTTAGAACTTTCAGAGCCAGGATGGCCCCCTGCTAAGAATCAAGGAAGTTAGCACAGATATGTTAATGCCATGCCTAGGGTGAGACAATGGCTTTTGATCTTGGCAACTGGCCACCGATAATTAGTTTTGGCCATTCCTCATAATTCCATACATGGATAATCATATATATAGCTGAGAATCATGATTGTGATCTGATTCATCACACTGATACAATACATAGATAGTTATAGATATAGCTGAGAATCCTGATTGGGGGTCCGATTCATCACACCTCCCCCTTTTAGAGCGTGCCGTGAGGAAGAGGGTCCGAAGATCACCTTCCTCACGCACCTCCATGTTCTCACACTATCTGGGCAGGTTCTGGTACCGGAACCGCTCCCTGGTACCTTCCTCCCCACTAGCCTGAGTAGAGACTCTTCTGAGGCTCCCGTTCGGAACTCTGCACCCCTGGCTACTCCAGCCTGCCTTGGGCCTTCCAGAGTCCTGGCATCTCGCAGCTCCACACTCTAGACCCCAGGCCACTTTCCAAGGCCCCATTGTGGAGACTCCAACCCGGCAGTCTCCCAGGGCCCCTCCCACACTAGCCGCTAGCTGGGAGCGCTGACCCCTACACAACTGGTTACCTCTGGCCTGTTCTGGGCCCTCTCCAGAGTGCTGACTTCCTGCAGATCCATACTCATAACCCTCGGACCTGGAGGCAGATATTCCATTCGGGCAATCTCTGAGTCTCTCCCCATACTAGTCTTGGTATCTGAACCACTACAGGCTCACGGATACCTCTCTCTATCCAGTCTGAGCGGAGCAGAGACCCTTCCCACACTCATGTCCTGAGCTGGGCCCACCTGTCTACCTCCCCCGCACTGGGTTTCAGCCCTGAGGGTTCGCAACCGGCCGATCAACCCTGGAGGCGGTGGCTCATAGACCCCATACCGGCAGTCTCTAAGGGTCTCCCCCACATGGCTCACTTGACTGGGAGAGTTCTAGGGGGCTAGTTACCTCCCCCTTTACTTCCTCATACGGGGACACCTCTGGTTCTGGCACAGGCTTAATCACCACCTGCCCTCCTTCCCAGACGACTGCCCATTACATAATGTTCCCTTGTGGGTGATGGTGATACCTTGGGCAAATGACAGCTATCAACATTCCCCAAACCATCCCCCCACAATACGTTGACAGGTAATGCAATCAAAACATCAAGGATGACATTGGCATTGATGACATTCCAGTAGCATTTGCTGCGTCACAGCAGGCTACAGTGAAGTTGGCTTGAGACAACACCAGAGAGAGGAGGGCTCAGCCCCCGCAGGGGTGGACGGGTCCGCAGACACAACAGCCCTCACCTCTGTCACAGGTGTAAGCACAGCCTCATTAGCATTTCCACTGCACTCTGCTGGTGACATCAGAAGGGGTGGCGCATAGCTAACCTACCCGCTCTGTGCAACAAACTACAGCTTTGCAATAGCATCATCAACATTAACATACGTTGCATGACAACAAGTCACGGTACTCATTTGTGCACACATCAGAAGGGGTGGCGCATAGCTAACCTACCCGCTCTATGCAACAAACTACATCATTACATTAGCATCCGCAACATTAACATACATTGCATCACAATAAGTTGGGGTTACTTCCATCCTATAATGGGACTCCAGGGGCCCTACGTCGGTCCCCAACAGTTTATCAGCAAGCAGGTGAGACCGCAGCCCCACCTCCCACAGTCCTTTTCCTGCACCCCAGTCCAGAGGAACCCCAAATCCGTATGAACCTGGGTCACAGGTAATCCTGGATGGCATCCAGCCACCCTGTCACAGGCAAAGTCTTTCCAGGGATAATGTCCTCAGAGTCCATCACTTCTGGCCAAGCCAGTGGACAACTGGCCCCTGAGTCTTTTAGTCCCTGCTTGACTCCTACCCCTCCCCCTCACATGGCAACATCTCACCCGCCTTGCAGAAAATAGATGATGGTGAGATCCAGCTTTGCCTCTCCTTCCAGCTTGGGGTCTTTGCAGTTTGGCTCCTCCCCCACTCTCTGGCCTCCAGGTGGCTGCATGGCACTCTGCAAACTGTACAGCTTGGACTGGTGTTTGGCTCCTGGGCACACACAAACTGGGGAACATCCAAAAGGAAAACATGGAGGAACTGGTCTTTAATCACAAGATCCACAAGGTCCTCAAACTTGGTAACAGTAACTCCAATCCATGGCTAGAAGGTAGTCCGTAAGTTGTCCTCAACAATGGCATAGCTGTCTGTGGCATCCAGCCGGATGCTGTTGAACTTTCTGCAATACAACTCCGGAGTGAGGTTGGACTTCTTTGAGGAGGGTTGCCTTAATGATATTACAGTCCACATCAGCCTCAGATGGTAGGCCAATGAATACTTCCAGGGCATTGCCTTTTAACCCTGGAGTCAGATATCGTGCCCTCTCAGCTTGACGCTCTGCAGCGTTGTGCAACTCGAGGATCAACTGCATGTCAGCGGTAGTGTCACTAGGGCACAATTGTTACAGGCCCAGTTGCAAATTCAAGTCCATTCCTTTCAGAGACCTGGGCACATGGTCCTCTGTAGAACTTTCCTCAATATCTTGCACAGCTGCTTCTGTCTGCTCACCAGCCATCTGCTGGAAAGTCTCGCAGACTAGGAGATAGGATAGACAAAGAGAAAGTAGGAAAGAACACTGAATCACACTTTCAACGTATATACAGCTTGTCCTAGTACCGGGCTCAACTCATAGGCTTGCCACAACAATCCCCAATGCTTGAGTTATAACGAACTCACAACACTGTTTATCCTATATCCCACTACGCTGCCACCAATGTGACGTATCGCCCCTTTCCGCCCCGGCGTCCGGCCCCACAAGGCGCGAGGACACGACCCGCACCTCAGCCACCCGACCGCAGCCGCTGGCCCACCCGGCCCACTCTTATATTGACCCTGGGCTCCACCCTGAAATGACATCATCAGGGCTTTCGGACCACCCTCTAGCTTGGCAATCAAATAACTATAAATGGTCATAATTCCTTATCACATGATAATACGGTCAAACAAGTGGCATGTCTTTGCTCACTGCAAGTTTCCCAACATATTGACACCAAACATGATAACTCAATACCCTTTGAATAACGAGAACTGGGCCTGGGCTCTTCCCAGGCCCGTAGGCTTAAAGTTTTTGGGTTAAAAACGTGTGTCTCACTACTACGCATCGGAAGATCTAATTGTCATAATGGTAGCATCTTTCCCTGGCGCAATATCATCATAAACCTATAACTCTTTGAAGTTTTTCTACCACCTCAACCCAACTCCGCAGAGTCTGGTCACATGTGTTAGAACTTTCAGAGCCTGGATGGCCCCCTGCTAAGAATCAAGGAAGTTAGCACAGATATGTTAATGCCATGCCTAGGGTGAGACAATGGCTTTTGATCTTGGCAACTGGCCACCGATAATTAGTTTTGGCCATTCCTCATAATCCCATACATGGATAATCATATATATAGCTGAGAATCATGATTGTGATCTGATTCATCACACTGATACAATATATAGATAGTTATAGATATAGCTGAGAATCCTGATTGGGGGTCCGATTCATCACACTTGGGCCTCCTCCACCCATGCTATCTCCATACTGCTAATCCCTGCCATATTGCCAATGTTATATATACTATCTGTGCACTTTCCAGTTTACCTATTTACTTTGTTTCTTTTAAGGTATCGAAACATTTAAAGGTAAAATACTACATTGTCGAGAATACAAAAGGCCCATTGGGTTTGATGACAAACGAATATTAATAATTGGAATGGGAAATACTGGAGTTGATATCTCTACTGAATTATGCGCAAAAGCCTCTCAGGTATATTTCACTGCGTTATAACTAAGTGGAGGGACTCTTGGTCTATTATAAAGGTAGAGTTCAGAATAATGAAGAAATACACATCTACTCGGAGCTTCTTAATGTTGGCCTGATGAAGATGTCCGAACACATTGCCTTGTTACATTGTGACTGTATGGAGTTTTATATGTGGGATAAATTATGTTTATCTCCGAGTTTTCAACTCTCTGATTTTCCTAACAGCGCTTGGATATACCCCCTGCTTTTTTTCTTTATCAGTGTCTGGTTGGACATGTGGTCCGGGGCTGAACTGCAGCTTTAACCTACATTGATTTGTGTCCCCCACCTTTTGGCTCGGGGGACACCATTCAGCAATACAATCCACTGTGGTCCTAGCTTTTTCTCCATTACTCTAAAGGTAGAGTTTAACACTGGAAATAGGATATTTTAATTGCTTGATAACAAGATTTTCTCCGAGTCTGGTGGTGAGCAGAGAATATAGGGTGCAGGACTTTGCCCTATTAATGGTGGGTGCTCCAAAACCTAAGCAGGAACCAATACATAGTTGTCATATATGTACATATTTGTACATGCTTCTCACTGGTGTCCACATGATGAATGTTTGTATTTTATCATTAGCACTGTTGTCTTTTGGCTACTGACCATAGATCTGATGGTGTACTGACCATACTTTGCACCGTGACCACAGGGTTCCATATTCTCTAGACTTGGTTCTCCCCATTAGCTATACCAAGGCCAAGCTCCACACGTGCACTGCAGGGAGACTCACCACTTACCATGCCTTGTTATGTAGGTGACACCTGAACAGTTCTTTGATTCCCCTTATGGTAACTGCAGATTACACCTCCTGTAAGTAATAGTTTGCACATCTATGGTATAAGGAGCACATTTCATGTCCATGAATTATTGTTCACAGGTTTACCTCAGCTCTAGACAAGGAGTATGGGTATTTCAACGGCTTGCTAAAGGAGGACTTCCTTTTGATTTAGGATTCCTACGTCGTTACTACATTTGGATCTTCAATATAATGCCACCAGTTGTGTCTCGATGGATGCTAAAGAAATACATGAACGACCAATTTAACCATGAGTTGTACAGTATACAACCTGAGGGGTAAATCAAAAGGCACCATATAATGTTCTATAATGTGACTGAATATGTAGATTATGTTTGTTTAGGACAGATGCAGCGACCTGGGGTACAACAGTGTGGTGATGGTGCAATGAATATGGCAACCTTGGTGACTTTTAATGCCAAATTCACTTACAGATCCCATGCCAGCACAGTGATGAGGGGGTTGCACTAAGTTGTCTCCTGGGATACTCTCTGCTACATATCTTCCATGTGATGGTATTTTGGGGTGCCCTTGGAGATAGGTGCAAATGAAGGCACCTAAACCAGGCATAGATTGCGGCCTGAATAGGATCTATCCTGTTTTTTTTTTGTACAGGCTTAGTCCTCCCACCTTGTATCTCTTAATCATTTTATTTATAATGGACATTAATGAAACACATATGCTATGGCACAAGCATTCATAAGGTTAAAAATTTTACAGATAAGCCATCAATATTGTGAATCCAGAAACAGAAAGAGACTTTAATCCCTTCCAGCCACAGCCATTTTTTTATTTTAATATTTAACTCCCTTCATTACAGAACCCTTTTTTTTTATTCACGGAGGCATATAAGGGCTTAATTTTTTGGTAATGGTATCATTTAATATTCTGTACGATGCACTGGGAAGATGGGAAAAAAAACAGAATGGGGTGAAATTAGAGAAAAACTACATTTGCGCAACTTTCCTACGGGCTCTGTTTTTTACACCTTTTACAGTGCAACCAAAATGCCATTTCACCTGTATTCCATGGCTCAGTACAATTACAAAGATATCAAATGATATATTTTTTTATGTAGTAACCCCTTAAAAAAATTCAAAACTATGAAAAAAAAATCTGGGCTGAATAAGGCATGTTTTCTTGTGGGGGCTATGTACGTTTTATACCATTTTGGGGAATGTCTGATATTCTAATTGCTTTTTGTTCAAATTTCAATGGGAGGTGAAACCGCAGTTTGCCTCTTTTGATTTTTTTTTCACACTAAAATTGTTTATATAACTTTGCAGTCGGGGTGTTTCCAGACACATGGATACGTAATTTTTGTGTTTTGCATCATTACGTCCTACCAGCAAGCACAATACTGGGGGTATTTCTGTCCCTGTGTGCTGGTAGGAGAAGAGGAATTTTTAATTCGCATAATTAATTGCAGGACAATACCCCTATAAGTGTCCATTCACACAGAAGAAAATGGTGCTTTATTTGGCACTGAATTTTACACGCTGAGAAAAAAGCCTCCCATTGACTTCAATGGGTTCTACTAGCTTTTTTTTTCCACTAGTGGAATTTTCCGCTACCGCTAGTTGAAAAAAAAAAGCGAGCTCCTTTTTGCCACCTATCACCTCAGTAAAAAGAGTACAAGTGTTGCAGGCTTTTCTTCTAAAGAGCCATATATTTTATTCCTAGGTTTAACCCTAAAGAACCATCTCAGGCTGATATCAACAGGTGTTCTCCTTATCAGTTTTTCTTTCCCAGTTCCATCTTCCAAGGAGGAGGGAAAACTCCATACACTGGATGTAGTAAGTAGAGATGAGCGAACACTGTTTGGATCAGCCGTTCCGAATAGCACGCTCCCATAGAAATGAATGGAATCAGCTGGCACGTACACTTTGCCGGCGGCCGGTCGCTTAACCCCCCGCGTGCCAGCTACATCCATTCATTTCTATGAGAGCTTGCTGTTCGGAACGGCTGTTCCAAACAGTGTTCACTCATCTCTAGTAGTAAGGTGTCTCCAAATTTATCTTCTGTGTACATGGTCCTTCAAAAGATTGGAGAACCTCTTAATTAATATATATGGTAGAGACAAAGGTCTTAAGGCTTCCAAACCTTCTTTATCAAGATGGATTAAGGGAGCAATTAAAACTTCTTTTTTGCTCAGGTGAACTCCTCCCAAGTTCATCAGAGCCCATTCAACCAGGGCTGTGTCGGCCTCCTTGCTGAGAGTTAATCTGCCTTTTGAGCATATTTGCGCAGCTGCATTTTGGTCATTCCAGCTAACCTTTGTTGAACACTATCAGTTCAATGTCAATAGTTCAGATTCAACTACCTTTGGATGGCCTGTCTTAAGTTCTGTATAGTGAGGAAGCCCTCCCTAGGGGAATTACTTGCTACATCTCCATATTGTGCTGCTGGTAGGACATAAGAGGATTGTTGATTATGATGTTAATCTGTTTTCCCTTAGTCCTAACAGCAGCACAAGCATTTCCCCTTCAGGTAATATTGTTTTCTTTATAATTGACACAAGGGGAAGAGGTCTCTTTTGCCCTCTTATAAGGGCAATTTAAAGGCTATTTAAAAACTTTGCCTGTCCTACCAGCACACATGGGCAGAAATACTCCCCATATTGTGCTGCTGTTAGGACTAAAGGGGAAAACAGTTTAACATCATAATCAATGATTATATCTGATTTAGAGAAAGGGATGAGTTAAACTTTTATATATTTTTTTTATTTTTAACATAATAGATTGCAATGCATTAGCTTAAAGCAGCTTGTAATAGAGACAATCTAATGACAAGCCTAGGAGCATTCAATAGGCTACTGTCATGAAACACCACCCCTGAATCTCATTCTGAGGGATGGCAATCCATCCCAAAATCATGGCACACATGCCAGCAAAATGGTGCCACGGTCAGATTTGACTGAGACAGCAGAATGGTTAATGCCTGTGATCAGTAGAGACCAAGCAGATAGGGTGGCTGCTCAGCTCCTAAGCGGTCACCATGTTTGTTCTGCCGGAGTGTTGCTAACACTGCTATTGGAAACCTATACATGTTAACGTTTAGGCAGCTATTTCCATACTGAATGTTATCCCATAATCCCATAAATTTAAAATTGTTATCCATAATAGAATTTTTTTTTGCAATCATAGAATTGTATGGAAAGAGCCCTTGGTCAATGAGGAACTTCCAAGCCGTATTATGTCAGGATCAATAATAATCAAGCCGAAAGTGACAAAGTTCACTGAGACATCAGTCCACTTTGAAGATGGTTCGATTGTAGACAATCTCGATGTTGTTATACTTGCCACAGGCTATGACTACAGTTTCCCTTTTCTGGATGAATCTGTTGTTAAAAAGGATGAGAACAAAGGGTCTTTTTACAAAAGAATAATCCCTCTGGGAATTGAAAAGCCTACAATAGCATTCATTGCATTTATCCTTCCAATTGGGCCCAATATGGTGGTTGCTGAAATTCAGTCTCGATGGGCCACCAGACTTTTCAAGGGTAAGAAATTTTATACCATATACAAGGTAATACCATAAAATAGGAAGGAAGTTTCTGGTGTGAGCCAATGTCAAGTTAACTACTTCTTCAAAATAATTTTATTTTCAGGATTACACAAACTTCCAGACCCTGAAGAAATAAAAAAAGAAATGCTAAAGATCGAACAGCTGAGAAAGAGATGGTAAGTAAAAGGCAATATGTTAATATGTATTTGTAAAATGGTTCATTGTGAATATAGATACTGTAAATCAGGGGTGCCCAATACATCGATCGTGATCTACCGGTCAGTCGCAATGGACGTATGGGTCGATCGCGGGATGCAGCCAGGGATCCCTGGTGTCTGCTTGTTCACAGTGCAGGCTGAGAGTCAACTCTCAGCCCGCACTGTGAACAAGCACTCCAGACACTTGCAGGCCGCTCTTAGGGATGGAGGGGGCCGGGGTGCTGCTTGTTCACAGCCCAGGCTGAGAGTCATCTACGGACACTGGCATGCTATATGGCTCAATTAGAGGGTTGCTTGGGAGAACTTGCCAGTGTATTTTCTATTAAATGGAACTTAGATAGGTTAATAAAGTATGTTATAAAAATGTTCACCAAACACCCCCCTACTCAACAGTAAAAATAAAAAGTTAAACTTCAATGTAAAATGGTTGCCATGAGAGCTGAATTGAATTGAACTGATTTCCACTAGGTATTTCTTCAAACTGGATCTTGGCTCTAATTCAAGGATACTAGTTCGGAATCAGGAACCACAACCCGGCCTCCACTTTACCTCCTCCCTCCTCTCTCATTTTCAGAGGTTTCTACAAAGTAATGCCAGCCATAGTAATGTCAGACACCACAGCACAGATAACTACCTGTGAAAACAGAATAGGAGGAAAGTGGAAGAGTGACCAGAACCAGCCCGGAAAAGTCCAGATCCAGTGTGAAAAAAAATCCCCAAACGGGATACTTAAGGGGATGCTATGATTTATAAACAATTTTTTCTAGGTACCAGGTCAGAATAGCCTTAAGAAAGGCTATTCTTCTCCTACCTTTTGTTGTCTTCTCCGTGCCGCCATTCGCCTGCAATCCCGGCTTTTCTCGGTATGCAAATTATCTTTCACTGAAGCTTCCAGTGCAGCGAGAGAGTTAATTTGCATACCGAGAAAAAAAACGGGATTGCAGGTGAATGGCAATCCCGTTTTTTCCAGCAGGATAATGACCCAAAACATACAGCCAAAGCCACAAAGGAGTAGCTCAAAAAGAAGCACATTAAGGTCATGGAGTGGCCTAGCCAATCTCGAAACCTTAATCCCATAGAAAACTTATGGAGGTAGCTGAAGCTCTGAGTTGCCAAGCGACAGCCTCAAAATCTTAATGATTCAGAGATGATCTGCAATGAGCAATGGACCAAAATTCCTCCTGACACGTGCACAAACCTCATCATCAACTACATAAAATCAGCAAGGGATCAAATAATTATTTCCTTCACTGTAGATAATGAAATGGAAAATGAAAAATAAAATAATCATAAAATGTAGATTGCTTAGTATGTGCAAACTCTGTTTCTTAGAAGTGTCCCACAATAAGTTGATCACAGCATACACTGCTGCTGGGTCCCAAACAATCTACGTGTTGCTTATGAAAAACCACAATATGCCAAGTCCTTGAGCAGAAGCAATGTTCTTTGCAGTTGCTCTCTATCTCGTTATTAGATGGGTGTTTGAAATGACCCTTTTGTTAACCCCAAATTCCCCATATTTGTAAACCAGACAAGCTTTGGTATAAGAGCATAAAATAGAACTGAAAGTAGTATTCATTTTATAGATGTTCTAGAATTCTTTTGACATAATGGCTCTGAAAGCATATATAAATAATTATTATTATTATTATTATTATTATTATACTTTTTATAATTTTTTTTTTTATAAAATAAGGTTTGCAACAGCTGAAAATAATTTCCGTCGTACTGAATACATTACATACATGGATGATATTGCCTCAGATATAGGAGTGAAGCTAGACATATGGAAGCTGTTCCTAACAGATCCAGTTTTGGCATGGAAGGTGGTTTTTGGACCTTGCAATTCTTATCAATTCCGCCTGACTGGTCCAGGAAAATGGGATGGAGCAAGAGAAGCAATTTTGAATCAATGGGATCGCATTGAAAAGCCACTGAAAACAAGGGGAATAAAGCAAACTTCTAAATCTTCTTTATTATCTTTTATACCTTGGATATTGTGTCTCGGGATTTTGTTTGTTGCTTTCGCCTTAAGAGTTTAATACAATACAAAACTCAGACAATGTATTTTTTCTCAATAAATGCAATCTGTAATATAAGATTATATAGGAGGCTGTATTGACCTTTCCATCACCATAAGATTTAATCTATATGACATTACACAATTATCTTGGCATCAATTAATTGCAAACTTGTTTAGAAGATTCTAAACTGTGTCAATACACTTTGAGATGTTTACACATATTGAAATTAACACTTTACACAGGAATAGTTTGTGTAATGAATTTCATTATTATATATTATCAGTTGTTATACTCTCTATTTACAGAGCATTAAATTACATAATTAATTGCATGAATTCGTTTCAGGTAAAGTCATGTGTATGTGTGACCACACCACCTGTAAATAGTTCTTACTGTATGTTAACCCCCGTGTTTGAGCTTTTGTATTTCAGGTTTAAAAATATTCAGATACATTTGTATCAGTTGTAAAGATAACCAGCTTTTCAAAGTAACATTAATCTGTGAAACTCTCAGAAAATGGGCAGCATGATGGCCTTGCAGCGCTGAGTCCTATGTTCGAATCCAGCCAAGGACATCTGCAATGATTTTTTTATGTTCTCCCTATGTTTGTGTGAGTTTCCTCTCAAATTCCAAACACATATAGATAGGTAATTGAGATTGTGAGCCCTATATGGGACTGTGACCACAATGTCTGTAAAGAGCTATGGAATATGGTAGCAGTAAGCTAAATAAATAAATGTGTATGCAGCCACCCAGTAGTTGTCTTGGTGAGTTTCAGTTTGTGAATGGTTTTGTGTACATGTTGTACTATAAAATTAGGAGTTCTTAAAGGGGTTGTCCCATCTCAAGGATCCTATCTATACCACTAGCTTATGTGGATTTAAGACTTTTCCTAAATACATTGCTTCAGCAAAACTGCTTTGTTTGGCCGCTGTCTGAGATTATTCACTTTTTTTCACTTCACATTTTTACACTGTGTTTCCATAACCATGGACCTGGGGATGATCTTATCTATCCACCCAGGACAAGTGACATAGCTCCCTGCTCTCGGGAGGGAGGGGGAGCTGAGTACTCGGAGCAGCTTGTATTTCTGAGCTGTTTATCTCTATCTTCCAGTTATCAGGTTGGCTAATTGAATTTTGCTGATAAGAGCTGAGACAGGGAGTCTTTTACCTCTATATGTAAACACAGACCTAAAACTGAGTTTATTGCAAGCTGATGTAGCATGTAAATTTGGGATTCTCATCACCTATCAAATCCAGCTCTGCTACATCAGTGTTACGGTTCTGTGTGTATATATATATATATATATATATATATATATATATATTTAACACAAACAGAACTGCTAACTGCAGAGCACTGCAGCGAGATCCACAAGCCCAGATGGGCAGCTGTATGTCTGAACCAGGCCCAAGTCCCGACTGCCAGTTGGCTGCACTGGACAATCCGGAAGATTCAGTGTGAACAGACAGCAGACAAACATACACCAGTTAATAGCACTGGGAAGCAGAGTTTTGTGCTACAGTGTGAACATACTGCAAACAAACATACACCAGTTAGTTGCACTGGATAAACGCAACTGTGGGTAGATGCTACATGTGCAGGCTGCCAGGGGTTAAATGTCACTCCTGGTCAGCCACACAAACAGAGGTCAACGGCTAACAGACCCCTTATATTAGAACTTGACAGGGTTAGAGGGCCAGGGCACAGGCTAACCTGAGACCAAACCTGCTGACCGTGCCATGGGCTGGAACAGAGACCATGGCTCCAAGCCCTAGTGTAGAGCTGCCAGTTCAGGAATTTACAAGTCTTACTAACAGAGGAACCTAGCCCAGAACTACTGTCATAAACAATTGTAGATAAAGTGTGAGCACCGGGCAGGCGTCGGCTCACACTATTGAAAGACAAGTCCCTGCCCAATAGGGCGGTGGTGATGACCTCACCTAGGTACAGTATGTGTCCACAAAACTATGTTGGCACTGTATTAGAAATATATGTCATAAATCCATAATAAAGCCATGTGAATCAGACAGAATCCAAAATTTTTGGAAAATGTGTAATAAATACAATTTGTTAATCGATTCACCCATCTCCACTAAGGATTCGTCTACATTTTTTATGTAAATATACACCTCCTTAATTTTAAGACTTGGAAGTCCTTCCTTTAAAGGGTTTTCCAGGCAATTTTTTTTTTTAAATGTCTGTTAGAGCTGTTAATAGATGCACCCATATATTTTTACCCCTGTTTTGAGTGATTTCTGGGTATCTGCCGTATTTGTTTTCATGTTTCAGCTTCCTGCCATGTAACTTCCTCAGTAACTCCTCTCACCTTACTCCCCCCTCCTTCTTCACTCACCCTCCCTTCTCTCTCTCTCCCTCCCATATACCCCCTCCCTGTCTTTCTAGCTATCCTGCCCTTCCCTACCTACTCATCCCAACCCCGACCCCATTATATAATATACTTACCTTCCTGTGAGATGGAGTGCACTCTTCTCCATCACTGCTCTATTTTCTGCAGCAATGTTCCACCTCTACTGTGCATGCGGAAGCTAAGCAGTAGAAGTGGATTATCAACAGCAGTGTGCAGAGCAGCGCTTGGAGAAGAGCGTGCGCCTACCGAATCAGTAAAGAAGGAGGAGCCGTCTCCCAGGAAGAGGCGTGGAGGGTAAGTATAATGGCGTGAATGGGGGGAATAGTAGTGACTAGAGATGAGCGAACACTGTTCGAATCAGCCGATCCGAACAGCACGCACCCATAGAAATGAATGGAAGCACCTGGCACGTACACTTTGCCGGCAGCCGGTCGCCGTGCCAGGTGCTTCCATTCATTTCTATGGGTGCGTGCTGTTCGGATTGGCTGATCCGAACAGTGTTCGCTCATCTCTAGTACTGACGATCCGTTTCTGGAAATGGGGAAATGGATATTCACCGGATATCCCGGACAACCCCTTTAAAAGTAGCAGTAAGAATGAGTTTAACTTAAAATGTTCATCCTCCCAAAGAATATATACGTCCCCCTTCAACATCTAGACATATTTGTTTCTCTTATATCTTTCAAATTGGATAACTTCCTACTTTCACCATTTGTCTAGGAAAATGGCAGGTCCAAATGAAAACTGTAGCCTGTATAGGCCAAAAAAAAAACCAAGATGATACCTGACTTTAAATTATGTTTTGCAGATGTAGCTTTCTTTTTCTCTCCAATCCCTTCTCTTTTTTTCTTTCTTAACTTGGATGACCCCTTTAAACCTAAAAGACCTTCACAGGAAGACCTTAAATATCCATTATATAATCCAGATTAAATCATATATTGAAGTATTAATTATCCTAATCCTGATCTAATGTATCCAATTCCAAGTGATACATCCATTGTAAAGCCAGGATATAACATGCTTTATGGCACCAACCAGTTGTTTGTTTGTTTTTTGGTTATTGCTATATTTACGAGGTTCTACCTGCAGTTTCATCCAGACAGAACACAACCAAGTCCTCGCTTCTAGTAAATTGTGGGGTCTTCAGTCCACTAGGATCATCTTCAGCATCAGTAGTCCATTGTTTCTCTGGCACACTGAGATTCTAAGAAACTCATATTGCAAATTTTGTGGTCATAAGAAAGCTAAAGTTATATTAAAAGGTTTATTTTCATTCTCTGAAACCAATTGAGTGTGTTCTTGGCTGTGTTTTTGGCATCACTGACTTGATGAAATGTCCACCATCGTTTTATCTTCCTCATCCTGGTAGTTGGCAGCAGATTTTTATCAAGAAAGTCTCAGTACATCTGTCCATTCATCTTTCCTTCAATCATATAACGTTTGCCAGTGCCATATGCTGAGAAACAGCCCCACACCATGATGTTCCAACCTCCAAAATTCACTGTTAGTATGGTGTTTGGGGGGGGGGGGGTGATATGCAGTGCCTTTTGCCATCCAAACCTGCTGTGTATTATGACATCCAAACAGTCCAATTTTGGTCTCATCCAATCAGACTATTTTCTCCCAATATTTCACAGATTTGTCTTTAATTTTAAACATGCTTGAACATGCTTTTTCTTTGGCATGGTGGCTGTGCATACAAGCCATGGTGGGTGAGAGCATTACGTATCGTTAAGTATTAAAGAACAGAAATACAAGGAAATAAAAAACAAAGGCATTGAAATCCGTCAAAAAAAACCAAAACATTTTTCATAAGATAAATTGCAAAACACTGGCTAGAAAGACAGAACATGTGTAACATTCTCACCGTTCCGGGCTTTGATGCCATCCTCCCACTGCATGCTGTGATTTCTTCCTTTAGGTTCTTCTTGTACTGTCTGAAACTGTCCTATTCCCTCATCTTGGTAATTGATTTTCCACCACACCCATCTCCACCTTGGTTTTCTTCTGCTCTTTTAATAGTTAAAATTAGCCTTACCTGTGTGATTGACAGCCTATCATCCTATCAAGTCTGGGGTGGGTTCTTCCTCTCTATTTATTGTTTGCTCATATTCACAATGGTGCTTACTATTGCCTTGTGCTGGCTATGTACTCTTGCGGTTTGATACCTTTATTCATATTTCTTACCACTTGCTTTACTTTTGACTATTCTCTTGGATTCCAATTCTGTATTGCTTTGCTTAACTGCTACCGACCCCTTGGCTAGCTGACCTCCCTTTTGCTGTTGCTTGTCTTGTCTTCGTTCTGTGTCATCACCTATATCTAGGAAGGGTTTTACCACCAAGTTGTTGTCTGTCGCCTTGGACTGTTCACGTAAGTAGGCAGGGACAGGAGGGAGAGTTCAGCTTAGAGCTCACTGTATTGTCATGCCCCTCACCCCAGGGTTCACCAGCAGCTACTGGGAAATTGCTCTTCTAGCAATCCCTTTACAACAAGGAGGAAAAGACAAAGAGGAAGATGGTAAGGAAGGGGAATCAGAGACCTTGTAGGATGCAATAGGTACAGTGACCAAATGACCTGGAAGGCATCGTCTGTAACATTAAGAGTATTGGTCAACAATTCCAGGCTATGGATATTCTATATGCATGCTACAAGATTGGGGCCTGTAGGAGGATGCACGTTGTTCCAGTCAAGAGCTATAAGGGTGTTATGTGCTCACTCGTTTGAGCTCCTGTGCCTTCCTCTGGCCTCTTTGTATGGCACAGGAGGCGTGACTGCTCCTGGAATCTTGTCTTTCTGTCAATCTTTGTGTGCTTGTAATTGACAGCCTTTCTGCCAATGCATTTTCCATTGCTATTGTATTGTATTTACTGACTTCTGCTTTTTGACTACTCTTTTGGATTGCGATTTGGTACTATTTTGTCTCTCTGGTTTGAACCTTGGCATGCGGACTTCTCTTCTGTGTTACATTGTTTTGTCCTGTTCTGTGTATCACTTATCTAGAGTAGGATTTATCGTCCAGTTGTCCCTATCACTAGGACAGTTGCGGCAAATAGATAGGGACACAAGGTGGACCTAGGTTTAGGGCTCACTGTATCTGTCGTCCCTTTCTCTAGCAGCTGTTATTACCTTTGGGTAATTCTAACAGAGGATTTTTGTAGCAGTGCAAAGGTACAGGAATACTTTGGCAGTCTTTTTCCCAAGATGTTGAGGAGGAGGTTAAATAAATAAATATGTAAGAAGGTTCAAGGGAACACCCTGCAGAAAGAGGGCATCTCTTAGATTACCAAGCACCATGCCAAGTATCGGATCAAGTTATTAAATACAAAACACATCTGAACTCTGGAATAGTAGAAACCTGTTCTGAGGTGTAACAAATCAGAATTCTCTTGCTGGCAGCCTGATGGATAAGTCTGGGATTAGCAAATTCCTGGAAATTATTACCCACCCAACTGCATTGAGCCAACTGTTTAGTTTTATGGAGGAGGGATATTATTATGATGTTTGTCTTCCGGGAAATGGCCTAGGTCTCTCAGTTCTAGTGGAGGTAAATCTTAACATCTCAGCATACTAAGACATTTTGGCCAATTTTATGATTCTATCTTTGTGGGAACAGTTTGGGGAGCTCCCTTTTCTGTGACTGTACCTCAGTGAACAAAACAAGGTCTATAAAGACATGGTTGGTTGAGTTGGTATGGCACAATTTGACTGGCCCTGATCTCAACCCTATCAACCCTATCCTTTTGGATGAACTGGACTGATATAGTGTATATCTGGTGGCTGCTCACATGTATTTTTATGCCATAAAGAGTAGGAGCGATGAAGCAAGGACTGGTAAGTACTAAATCCACTTTGTAGCCATCTCTGGATTTCGAATATATCAGAACAATGAGAGGTCTCCAGAACAATGTCTGACACAGTATAAAGGAGTATCTGGGGTGAAAATGTAGCAACCAAGGTTCAATACAACTTTTCCAAAAATATCTGGTTCAGCTGAATCCAAGATTTTAGGGTTTCATCACCCACAAATCATTATATTCTGTGGATTTTTCAGAATATAATAATTAGAGGCAAGGGCACAGCTATAGGGTGTGCAGAGGTACCTTTTATGGTCCTGCGCACAGCACATTTAGGGTTCTGTTGTGTGGTTTAATGTAATATGGGGCCTGGTCTAGAGTCTGTAATGATTTAGAAATCAGTAGAAGTTTAAACTAATGTAATGTTCTGGGGTCTAAATTAGTTAAGGTGTCTTAATTTATTATGGGACTGACTTGAGGTTTAATATCGTTCATGTCCTACCCTGCACTTTCTACTGTTGTGGCTGATAGTGGGTATGGTAACAACATATTGTCTCTGCATTCTCTGATTAATTGCATTTTTAATTGTGACCTGCTGTGACATCCCCATAGCTTCCTTATACAGTTAATTAACGTGAGAAATGAAGACGTTTGTTTTGGATCACAGAACATTATAGTTACGCCCCGATTTTATCAAATTCCAAGAATGCTCAGAATTATCTTTATGTTGTTCTCATGTTACTTAAACTTATTCATTATCACCCTTTCTCTGTTTAGCTGTTGGATCTAAGCTTGACTGGTGTAAAATACCAGGACGTAGAAAAAGAACTAAATTACAGGAACATTTAAAGGTACAGTAATAAGACTTAATGTAAGTGTATATACTATTAGGAATGTATTTTGGATAGATAGATAGATAGATAGATAGATAGATAATGGATGGATAATGGGTGGATATATAGATAATACTTAGTAAGTAACATTTGTTATTATGTATAATTATTACAGATATTGCTAACTGATGATATTCTGTAACAAAATGTATATGTACATCTATAAGTGGTTACCTAATGGTCATGTCGTATGTGTATGATCGCTGTGTTAACCTTTAAGGATGCAGGGTAGTTTGTACGTTAATGCTCGGTGACTTTTTTCATATGTTCCCTCCCTGTCTTCCAAAATTCATAACGGTACTATTCCGTTATCGGGCCAGCAGCAGCGCAGTTCAGCAGCAGCTTTCGGGACAGCAGTTCAGCAGCGGGAATTACAATGACATCCGAGGACTGCTGGCCCGATGCTTGTGCCCAGTAACCAGTACATCGATGACCCCCCTCCCCCATCCTTCTCCTCCTGCCAGTGCTGCCCCCCAGCTCTCCTTACATCTTCCCCGTACCCTCTCCCCGCCACACGACTAGGCCTCACCTCAGCGCTAGTACCGAGACCGAAAGGAAAGACACCGGGGCTCAATCCAGGCCCTGACAAGAAACACGCCGACTATAGGAACGGTGAGCTACAGCGAGCCGGAGGGACAAACTTTCTGCAGCGTCCGGCGGCTATCTAGTAGCATTCATTGCTCAAGATTTACGGTGAGGCCTATTACAGGGAGAGGGTACGGGGCAGATGTAAGAAGAGCTGGGGGGCAGCACTGGAAGGAAGAGGAGGATGAGGGCATCGATCGATGTACTGCCTACTACACACAAGCACGGCCTCTATCATCGGGCCAGCATCGGCTTAGTCATGTGGCGGGGAGAGGGTACGGGGTAGATGTAAGGAGAGCTGGGGGGCAGCACTGGAAGGAGGAGGAGATGGAGGGGGGGTCATTGATGTACTGGCTACTGGGCACAAGCATCGGGCCAGCAGTCCTCGGATGTCATTGTAATTCCCGCTGCTGAACTGAACTGCTGTCCCGAAAGCTGGTGCTGAAATGCGCTGCTGCTGGCCCGATAACGGAATAGTACCTTCATAACTTTTTTATTTTTCTGTCCGCAAACTATGTGAAGTTTATTCACAACAAGTTGTACTTTCATTTTCCACTATTTTGGGGTACATATATGTAACACCCCCTCTCTGAGGGAATCTGCTGAGGGGCAATAAGGATTATAGAAATGGTTATAGTGGTAACCCCTTCGCCAGCTTGATCACACAGCACCTACACCCGAATCTTCACCAGGCTTGTGAACATGGTGTTGGTTAGACTCCTCCACCAAGGGTGAGAGCCCCTATAGCCTACCTGTAATTTAACTTTTGTGAATGACCGTAGTAAGTCAGGAATAAATCACACATAAAGGATTTAACCTTTTCTTAAGATGTGTATTAATAAATGGAATCAAAGATGCAATGTATATAATACTGCAATAAACAATGTACAAAAGCGTGCAGCACTTATGGCGTACACAGTATTCATTGTCTGACAATATTACCATGCTAGACAACACGTCTGTATGAGGAATGACTTTAAGATTGACATACAGTAAGCAGCCAGTACACGGCACTTGTATAAGTTTAGACTCTAGAGGGGCAATGGTGATCTATAGAAGACTAAGTATATAATAAACAATTTGCTAAATTCAAAGTTTAGAGGCTTCAACTCAACTCACACACAGGCGCCCATTCACACTATGACATTTGCTAACTTTAAGAATGGCGGTACAGGATAAACAGATTAACACTCTCCACAAGTACCCATCACGGGTGAGGTCTCTGTGGCTTAATAGCAAATATCTCAAAAAAGCAAAATGGAGGAGGCTGTATCTCTGGGGTTACCTGAGGTAAATGGTGACTGCTCTCTCACGGTACCTCAGGAGGAGCCTCACTTGCTCTTGTTTCTCTCTCTCTGCTTCAAGTGAAATGGAGGGGTATTATCTCTTTCCCCTCAGATATAAGATGAAATAGAGGATTCTTCCTTCTTTGTACCCCCAGTCCTCCTCACAGTTCTGCCATTGCAGTCCCCTCTTCCTTCTCCTTCCTGCCAGGGTTCATCTACTTCCTTTCCCTCCTAGTGTATTCAAAGTCAACATTTTGCAAATAAAGTCCTCTTTCTTTATAGACTGTTTATGGCAGGATTATATCAGGGTTTCACCTACATATGGATTGCCATGACAGTTTCTATATCCAAGATTACAGTTTTCAACCTCCCTGGTAAACCTGCTATAGTCTGACAGGTTGATGGTGAGGGTTTCATATAGTGTATTGATTTGCTTTTATCTACATTTTTGGAGGGTTCCTGTGAAATAATAGACATCATCATCATCATCATTTTTGCAATTTGGGTTAACCGCGTTCACTCTGCATTAAAAATGACATGGCAGCTTTGTCCAGATGGTCATTACGATTCCTACGGTACCATATTTATATTGGTTTTTATTATGTTTTACCCCTTTTACAAATAATACGTCACTTTTTAAAAAATAAACGATTTTCTGGGAGTCACGGCATTCTGACACCTAATGAAAAATTTTCAAGTGCAGGGCTCAGATATCCGAGCTGTGTCTTCTAGGAAACCATACACATGTGAGGTCATGAGATGAATAATAAACAATCCTATTGAACCAGTAAGAACAGAGATCTCGAAAACCATGAGGATTTCATACAGAAAGTGTTACAGAATATTGTCTGATATTTCTTTATAATATAAAGCCTCAGACTGTGCTGCTCTTAGAGGATATATTCACTTTATAAAGATTTGTGTTGCTTTTTATTTTGTCCATGTTGTAGATAGAAACATGGTTAAAACAGTCGCTATCATTGGCGCTGGGATTAGCGGTTTAGGAGCCATCAAGGCATGTCTAGAAGAAGGTCTTGAGCCTACTTGCTTTGAAAGGAGCAATGATATTGGAGGCCTCTGGAGGTTCACTGTGAGTATACACTAGTTCTTCTTATACTGACTGTCATAAACATTTTGTAACTGAATTAAATACTACTTTTTACCTATTAGATCAAAAATAGCGTTCCTAATACTAGACAGTGCAGTTACATACTTGTTATGGCGCCCCCTGGTGTTTCTTTGTTTCTTTCTAAGAATGTCCACCTAATGAGTCCAGTGCTGGTGGTCACACATGCCTAGTAGCTCAGTCCCTTTACCTGTATCCTCTTATACACAGGCAAACAAAGTGATTCCTGTTATTCTAAGGGTAAAATGCTGCTCTGGGGTTACTGGTTTCATTATGGAGATCCAGCTGAGCAATGGTGTTTGAAAGCAATGTTCCATGGGGAAGCGTATGTAAAGTAGCCCTTCTCTAGAAGGAAGAAAATTGTCGATCTAGTTCCACCTATAGGTACCTATAGCTGGCACTAAAGTGCAGAGTGGAATGAAAATAAATCCAGGGGCTGCTATCAAAAATACATATGTAACATCAGTGTCTTGAAGCAGGAACTTTTTATAATTTCGTTTGATGTTACAGAAGATCTAGATTCTGCTAGAATATGGGTGGGTATATACCGTATTTTTCGGACTATAAGACGCACCTAGGTTTTAGAGGAGGAAAATAGGGAAAAAAAATTTTGAAGCAAAAAAGGTACTATTCCGTTATCGGGCCAGCAGAGCTGTTCAGCACTAGTATCGGGACAGCAGCAAGCAAGGCCGCATACCCGCATCGCAGTACAGTTCCGGACAGCATCGCGCATCGCAGATGAGTTTGGGACAGCATCGGGTTCAGCAGCATTCACACACACACACAGCTAATTGTAAGTGGATATACTTTATTTCGTAATTGCCGGCAGAGATGCTCAGCACTAGTTATCGGGACAGCAGCAGCAGCAGCATCGTAGTGAGAGAAATGGACGTGTCGGGCTGTGTTATATAACTTGTCTTAAACAGGAGGCATGAAATTAGCGATCTCTTTTAACAAATCTGTGAACATTGTTTCTTTGGAATGATTTTGTCGCCACATAAATTCGGCTAAGTATGACTCCAGATGCTGGCGGGCTGTTCCGCGCTGTCTTTTATTGCGCCATTTAGCACTTCCCCACAAACGTTCCACATTTTGCGTGTGGCACTGAGTGTTTGGGTCAACAAAATTGTACTTGTGGTTCACTGTTAAATGGTCGTAGCCAGCAGCTTTTAAGTCTGTGGTATTATACCCCTTCCAGCAATCAGAGTATATTATACTCCCATCTGCCACGTTGGCTTTAATAGAAGCTATCAATGTTGTAGCTGATCTTTCTGGGACTGCAACAACAAAACACTCCTTAGTCTCACGGCACAATCCTCCAAAGATCCATTGTGGTGGCAGAACCCGGCCGCTGTTGTTTTTCCTTTTTGTAAAAAGGCTTTCATCCACCTCAACCACTTTGTTTAGGCCTCCTATTTTTGTAGAAGGTCGGGATATTAAGGCACTTGTACACACTTCGCGGAGGTAATTATTCCAATCTACGAAGGTGTTGTGATTCATCTTCAATTGCTGTTCACAAAACTCTACGGATGTCAGCTCTTGGCACCAACAATATATGAAACGGGCAGCCGTAAGAAAAGGAATGCGTGAGTTGGCAAACCAAGTTTGCGATCTCACACCCTTTTTTTCGTCACATGGACGTTTGCTGCACCGCCATTTTGGAGATGCTTTGGCCAAAAAACACATTTTCATCTGGTGGTTACGAACACAAAACCGGCTCTTATGGATCAGACCATTGGCTTGGAACAGTTCAATTGCTGATTTTTCATCTGCAGGTAAATCCCACAGCGTGTAATCCATCTGACAAAACTGCTGAGAACTGTGACTGAAACAATGGTGAGTACTGTGACTGCAACTACGAACACACTAATTTGGCGCCCAATTTTTCTGTCAGCATCGGACCAGCCCGGCACGTCCATTTCTCTCACTACGATGCTGCTGCTGTCCCGATAACTAGTGCTGAGCATCTCTGCCGGCAATTACGAAATAAAGTATATCCACTTACAATTAGCTGTGTGTGTGTGTGAATGCTGCTGAACCCGATGCTGTCCCAAACTCATCTGCGATGCGCGATGCTGTCCGGAACTGTACTGCGATGCGGGTATGCGGCCTTGCTTGCTGCTGTCCCGATACTAGTGCTGAACAGCTCTGCTGGCCCGATAACGGAATAGTACCGCAAAAAATGGTAAAATATTTAATATATGGGAGTTGTAGTTTTGCAACAGCTGCAAGGCCACATTGACAGGTGACCCTGCAGCTGTACGGGGACACATAGAGTGGGGTTTTTTGCAGGGCCAGAAGTACTTTTTAGTTATACCATTTTGGGGAATATCTATTGCTTAGATCACCTTTTATTGAAAAAAAACCCGGTGGTTTATGATATATGATTTTCTACTTTTATATATATATATTCTAGGGACAGGAGGTGATTTAGAACTTTTATTTATTTCATATTTTTATTATATATTTTTAAAGCTTTTTTATTTTTTTTTTACTATTTTATTTCCCCCCCCCCCCCCCCCGGGGCTTGAGCCTGCGGTCACTTGATCGCAAGTCCCATAGACGGCAATACAACTGTATTGCCGTCTATGGGACATTCTGTCTATTAGTATTACGGCTGGTCATAGAGACCAGCCGCAATACTAATATAGCAGTGACAGGCCTGGGAGCCTCATTAGGCTCCCGGCTGTCACCCGAACAGGTCGGCTCCTGCGATATCGCCGCGCAGGAGCCGGCCTGCAACTTTACAGGTACGGGGCCGGTGGGGACCGGCCCCGGGGGAGAAGGGGCCGCTGATACTGACCCGGCATCCGCTGTACTAGAGAGGCGGATGCCGGGGAGGGATAGACGCCGGGGCCTGAGACATCGCTGCCCTGCCCTGCATGAAGCCAGCGGCGGGGGGACGGAGGAGCGGAATAGCATCACTCCTCCCGCTGCTGGCTTCATGCAGGGCAGGGCAGCGATGTCTCAGGCCCCGGCACCTGTAATGGCGTCTATCACTTGCCAGCTTCCGCCTCTCTATTACAGCGGATGCCAGGCGCCACATTCGGCCTATAAGACGCACCCTTCTTTTCCCCCCAAATTTGGGGGAAAAAAAGTGCGTCTTATAGTCCGAAAAATACGGTAAATATATGCTTATATAATAAAAATTAACAATTTCAGGAAGAAGTAGAGGATGGAAGAGCCAGCATCTACAAATCTTTGGTTACTAATGCATCCAAAGAAATAATGTGTCTTAGTGATTTTCCAATGCCAGATGATTTTCCCAATTTCTTGCCACATCACAAATTCCTTGAATACATCAGACTCTATGGAGAACATTTTAAACTGGTGAAATACATCAAACTAAAGGTAAGAAAAATGTACATATTAAAACTAACCTAAATAATATCTGTAAATTGAGGTAATGTAAGATGGTTGAAATGTGTGATATTGGGGTTATCATTTTTTAGTCAGATTATTCCCTATATGCACATGATATAACTGTATGGCATGATAAGGGCTAAGTTACTGCACCAGGATGTCTAGCTATGCTGCAGATCCTAGAATGGGAGATAAGCAGAGATCAGAACCTGTGCCATAGAAGGCCACAATTGCCATAGGACAGTTGGGTTGCAAAGTTCTTTAGATAGCACTCTGATTTTACCCATCATGAGATGTTTCTTGCGCAGCACCTTAGTAATAATACACCTTTTTATAGGCTATCAGTGGAACCAGCTGAAATTATTTGTCACTAATGGTAGGATTGCTGTATAATTCCTGATAGATGTCAGCTGGTGTCATGGCTTTCCATGGCTTTTTGCACCTCTATGTCTTCATTATTCATTACTTTTTCTCTGTGCCATTTCTCATTATTCCACATAATTTATGGACATCTGTGGTTTTATTTATTTTCTTAATCGGATTAGAAGGACTGCAATATATATATATATATATATATATATATATATATATATATATATATATATATATATATATATATATATACATACACTCACCGGCCACTTTATTAGGTACACCATGCTAGTAACGGGTTGGACCCCCTTTTGCCTTCAGAACTGCCTCAATTCTTCGTGGCATAGATTCAACAAGGTGCTGGAAGCATTCCTCAGAGATTTTGCTCCATATTGACATGATGGCATCACACAGTTGCCGCAGATTTGTCGGCTGCACATCCATGATGCGAATCTCCCGTTCCACCACATCCCAAAGATGCTCTATTGGATTGAGATCTGGTAACTGTGGAGGCCATTGGAGTACAGTGAACTCATTGTCATGTTCAAGAAACCAGTCTGAGATGATTCCAGCTTTATGACATGGCGCATTATCCTGCTGAAAGTAGCCATCAGATGTTGGGTACATTGTGGTCATAAAGGGATGGACATGGTCAACAACAATACTCAGGTAGGCTTTGGCGTTGCAACGATGCTCAATTGGTACCAAGGGGCCCAAAGAGTGCCAAGAAAATATTCCCCACACCATGACACCACCACCACCAGCCTGAACCGTTGATACAAGGCAGGATGGATCCATGCTTTCATGTTGTTGACGCCAAATTCTGACCCTACCATCCGAATGTCGCAGCAGAAATCGAGACTCATCAGACCAGGCAACGTTTTTCCAATCTTCAATTGTCCAATTTCGATGAGCTTGTGCAAATTGTAGCCTCAGTTTCCTGTTCTTAGCTGAAAGGAGTGGCACCCGGTGTGGTCTTCTGCTGCTGTAGCCCATCTGCCTCAAAGCTCGACGTACTGTGCGTTCAGAGATGCTCTTCTGGCTACCTTGGTTGTAACGGGTGGCTATTTGAGTCACTGTTGCCTTTCTATCAGCTCGAACCAGTCTGGCCAGTCTCCTCTGACCTCTGGCATCAACAACGCATTTCCGCCCACAGAACTGCCGCTCACTGGATGTTTTTTCTTTTTCGGACCATTCTCTGTAAACCCTAGAGATGGTTGTGCATGAAAATCCCAGTAGATCAGCAGTTTCTGAAATACTCAGACCAGCCCTTCTGGCACCAACAACCATGCCACGTTCAAAGGCACTCAAATCACCTTTCTTCCCCATACTGATGCTCGGTTTGAACTGCAGGAGATTGTCTTGACCATGTCTATATGCCTAAATGCACTGAGTTGCCGCCATGTGATTGGCTGATTAGAAATTAAGTGTTAACGAGCAGTTGTACAGGTGTACCTAATAAAGTGGCCGGTGAGTGTATATATATAATGAGAAATGACAGAAAAAGTAATGAAGAATGTAATTAAAGTAATGGTTGCTCTCCCCTCCACTCGTAAAGTCCCACATAGGAGGCAGCAACCCTGGCACACGCCACAGACACGATTTCTCCAGCGATGCTCTAGGTGTGCCGAACGTCTCTGGAGAAAATCACGCTCACCTGCAGATTTCCTCCACTTCAAGTTTATGCTTAAAACATATAGCTCTGCCCTTTACCTCGCCAAACAAGACTATTTCACCGCCCTCATCTCTTCTCTCTCCAGCAACCCTAAAAGGCTTTTTGAAACCTTTCACTCCTTACTCACACCCAAGGTACAGACGCCATTCACAGACCTTAGTGCTGATGACCTGGCCATGTATTTCCATGATAAAATTGATAAGATCCGTCTGGAAATTACTGCCCAAGCCCCAGGTGGCATTGATCCCACCACCTACGATAGTACTGATCCCCTCACCAGCCGCACTTCAGACTGTCCATTCTCATCTTTTGAACCTGTTACAGAAGAGGAAGTCTCCCAGCTACTTTCTTCATCTCGCCCCACAACCTGCAGTAGTGACCCCTTCCCCTCACACCTTCTCCAATCTCTGTCCCCTGCTGTCACTACTTACCTTACTAAAATATTTAACCTCTCTCTCTCTTCTGGAATCTTCCCATCCTCCTTCAAGCATGCTGTTATAACCCCGCTACTGAAAAAACCCTCCCTGGACCCATCCTGTGCTGCTAACTATCGACCCGTCTCTAACCTCCCCTTCATCTCTAAACTTTTGGAATGCCTGGTTTATTCTCGGTTAATCCGTTATCTCTCTGCTAACTCTCTGCTTGACCCCTTACAATCTGGTTTCTGCGCTCTGCACTCTACTGAAACAGCTCTCACAAAAGTCTCTAATGATCTACTAAGGCTAAATCCAATGGTGACTTCTCTCTTCTTATTCTTCTGGACCTCTCTGCAGCTTTTGACACTGTTGACCATCAACTTCTCCTCACTATGCTCCGCTCAGTCGGCCTCAATGACACTGCGCTCTCCTGGTTCTCCTCTTATCTCTCAGACCGCACTTTCAGTGTATCATTCGCGGGCTCTGTTTCCTCCCCTCTTTCCCTTGCTGTTGGGGTTCCTCAGGGCTCGGTCCTCGGCCCCCTGCTCTTTTCTCTCTACACAGCCCCCATTGGACAAACCATCGCCAGATTTGGCTTCAGGTACCATCTTTATGCTGATGACACCCAATTATACACATCTTCCCGTGACATCACCCTTGCACTCATACAGAACACCAGTGACTGTCTCTCTGCTGTCTCTAATATCATGTCCTTGCTCTATCTGAAACTAAATCTCTCTAAGACTGAACTACTACTGTTTCCACCATCTAACAGATCTGTCCCTGATATATCCATTGCAGTCTCAGACCTTACTATAACTTCTAGGCAGCATGCCCGCTGCCTCGGGGTCATATTTGACGCAGACCTTTCCTTCACCCCTCATATTGAATCACTCGCACGTTCATGTCACCTCCACCTCAAAAACATCTCCAGAATACGGCCTTTCCTTACCAGAGATACACTAAAGACACTTATTGTCTCTCTGATTCATTCTCGCCTTGACTACTGTAACTCCTTACTAATCGGTCTTCCCCTCACTAAACTCTCCCCTCTACAATCTATTCTGAATGCAGCGGCCAGGCTCATCTATTAGGCTAGACGCTACAGCGATGCCTCTAGTCTGTGCCAGTCACTACATTGGCTGCCTATTCATTATAGAATAAAATATAAAGTTATTACTCTCATCCACAAGGCTCTCCATAATGCCGCACCTCCCTACTTTTCTTCCCTCATCTCTGTCTACCGCCCAACCCGTGTTCTCCGCTCACTCAATGATCTAACACTTACATCCTTTATCATCAGAACCTCCCACGCTCGTATACAAGACTTCTCCTGAGCTTCACCACTTCTCTGGAATGCTCTACCCCGGACAATAAGATTAACTCCCAACTTCTACAGTTTCAAACGCAAACTAAAGACGCATCTTTTCAGACAAGCCTATCACAATTCCTAATGCACAAAATTGTCTGAACACTGTATAAGCAATGCCGCCCCTGCTACCTCTCGTGTCACCCCCTCTACCTCATAGATTGTAAGCTCTTTTGAGCAGGGCCCTCAGTCCCATTGTGTGAAATGACGTTCTTTGTTATGTATGTCCCATTGTGTGAAATGACGTTCTTTGTTATGTATCTGTCTGTATCTGAACCCTATAAATTGTACAGTGCTGCGGAATATGTTGGCGCTATATAAATAAAATGTATTATTATTATTATTATTAATAAATTAGTTCATTCTTTCATGCGTAATATAATAGATAGTAGGAAGTTGTCTATGAGTGTGCTATCTGTCAATGTGTGAGATGACAATGCTGTATAAATGTGTGGTGGGATATTGTCTATGTATGTGCACGGTGGGAGTGGGGATGCTATGTATCCTGGGGGGGGGGGTGTTATGTGTGTTTGGGGGGGGGGTGAACGCTGTGCTGTCTCTGTATGTAAGATTGAAATATAAAAATTGTGGTAAGATTAGTTTTACTATAGCACCCCAGCCCATGAGCCTTTAGCAACAATGTTTATAATGTGATACTAGGCCAGGTATATAGACAACCAATGTGTAGAGCAGAGTCACAATTAGAAACTTCTGGGCTCAATGTATAATATAGTGTTACATATTAAGGATGGGGTACATAATACTCACTATTGATATTAGCTCACTTGTATCCATCTTTGACCTAGACAACCGTTTGCCAAGTAGAGAAGCATTCTGACTTCCCAGTCACTGGACAGTGGCTAGTAACTACAGAAAGCAATGGAGAGAGAAGGACGGACATCTTTGATGCAGTAATGGTCTGCATTGGTCAGCATGCACAACCCGCGGCGTCCTTGAGCAGCTTTCCAGGTAGTTATATAATAATTTCTTTAAAGTCGCCTTATTTTCTACCTTAGTTTGTGCAACATTTGCTGTAGTATGTGGAACATTTCTGTTGAATAGGACAATGTTTCCTGGATCCTTTCAAACAAAATACCTCTTGTTGAAAAATGTCCCAACCATATAACCTACAGTAGTGATCAGTTATAAATGGTAACAAAATAAGGTTTCTTTTGGAGCCTATGTAATTTATGTCAGATTAGATGGACAGACTAACCCAGGGAGAGCCCATTAAAAGGCAATGGTTTTTGTTGGGGAACATAGGACCCAACAGATGATGTTCATCATGTGATGGATACTGCTTCAATGTAAAGAAGGGAGTAAAACTTTTCGAGGTGACCTCACCCTCTTTTGTTGAAGCCAAACCGCTTTTGTCTGCATGTCACACCTCTTGTTGTGCTGCATACATACAATCTGCTAGTCATGTCCCTTTTCTCAAAACATGATTGGCACGTATTGTGCTCATTTTGGATATAAAATAACCAGGAGCATTCTGCCAGGCCTGAGAGAGTTACCAATTCTTCTCGGACTCTGTGAGGTCATCCCTTTTATGGGATCCTCCTGAACGTTCTGGTAGTGTAGGCAATTATAACTATTACCCCAGTAGTGCCTTACACAGTATCATGCATTCCAATTGCCTTTACAAAGTTCCCCCACAACATAATGCCCTCTTAGTATCCACACAAAGTACAGTTGCCCCATACACAGTATAATGACCACCTCAATGCCCCACACATAATATACTGGTCTCCTCAGTGCTCCCACACTCAGTATAATGGCTACCTCAGTGCCTCCTCACACAGTATATTGGTTTCCTTAGTACCCCCACACACAGTATAATGGCTTCTTCAGTACTACACAACCATTATAATGGCATTCTCAGTGCTCCCACACACAGTGATGTGCAAGAAGGTACTGGTGAGCTGCATTCATTACTCACATCTCTGCTTCCTCTTTGCTCTGCGACTTTCTGTAACATTAGCACTCAGTAGCCAGAGCAGAAAGGGAGTGAGGAGTAGAGAGAGCGGTGAGTAATGAATCCGTTCACTGCTCACTTCTTGGGGTGCCTGAAATGATAATGAGCACCTCCAATAGTACTGATGGAAGGTCTCTGCACTTGTAGAGTAAGGATGGCAGACGTTCATCTTTACTGGGTGAAGGGACAGTGTTCTGAGCGGCAATGTATTACCCCAGGGACTGTGGGGTATAGCGCCTAAGGTACATGTGCAACAGGTTGAGAACCACTGGTATAGAGCATGTTTTGTTTTGTTTTGTTTTTGTTTTGTTTTTTTTGGGGGGGGAATTTGTGATATCTGGTGCAATGTTTAAATTTTTACGAAATTACTGGCAGATTACAGTTCATTTTATTTGCTTATTGACTGTGATAATTTTATGCCAGCTCCTCTCCCATAATACTAGTCTATGGACGAGTACTGTCAGGAGGGGCGTGGAGAGTAGTGCTCAAAGCTCAGTGTCATGGCTGGGTGGTAAGGAACGTCCCCTCTGAGAGTATAGCTCTATAATATCAGGAGAGGCGTTCCTCACAGACTGTCAGAAACGCCCTTCTGGCACTGAAGAGCTACAGTACTGGTACCAGCACTGATAGTTCTTCACCTGGGGAACAGAACGGGAAAGCTGAATAGTGCAGTAACGGTATATAATACCGCAGGTGCCCGAGGACCTGAAAGGTCTTCTTTAATTGAACATTTTCTCTAGAGTTGAATGTTGAATTTAATGTTACATTATTTGCTGATATACCTTGTATACCCTGAGAAATACGTATTAGTCTTTGCCTATATGTAACATTATGTGTATATGTACTGCATGTTTTGAATGTGCAGTGTCTCTGCTATTAGTAATCTGGTGACTGTGTAATAAAAGCTGTTTTTCACATATATAGCAAGAAGTAACTGCTGTGGATTCCTGCTATTTTGTTGGGGGACACCCCTAATAAAAGCTGGTGTGTACGTATATAGCAACAAGTAACTGTTCTGTATCCCTGTTTTCCACCGTCCGTGGAAAGCTCCACTCCTCTCCCTGCAGTGTATAGCTCTGAGAAGAACTGTTGTTGTTCATCGGTTTTTCCTGCCTATCTGAAGCTAATGTCTATCTAGCTCTCAGCAGATATGTTTCTCTCCCTATCTCTGACCGCAAAAATGGCGAATATGGCGGCAGCCGTTCTTATAAATGGGAGGTCACATGTTTTGGCAGCCAATGGGTTTTTTCAATTGTTATGTATTTTGTGTCTTTTAAGGTATCGAAACATTTAAAGGTAAAATACTACATTGTCGAGAATACAAAAGGCCCATTGGGTTTGATGGAAAACAAATATTAATAATTGGAATTGGAAATACTGGAGTTGATATTGCGACTGAGCTATGCACAAATGCCTCACAGGTATATTTCACTGCAATATAACAAGGTGGAGGTCCTCCTGGTCTACTATAAAGGTAGAGTTTAGCACTGGAAATAGACAGGACATGTTAATTGCTTTAAGCCTGATTTTCTTCAAGTCTGGTGGCGCACAGAGAATATAGGGTGCAAGACATCATACTATTAAAGGTGGATGCTCCAAAAACTAAGCAGGAAATGATATGTAGTTGTCATATATGTCCTTCTCACTGGTGACCACAGTTTTCCCCAGTCCCAACATTCTCATTTTGCATACCAACCTTTTATGTGGTACAGTATCAAAAGCCTTTGAAAAGTCCAGATACACCACGTCTACTGCATCACCCATGTCCAGATATACCACGTCTACTGCATTATCCATGTCCAGATACACCACGTCTACTGCATCACCCATGTCCAGATATACCACGTCTACTGCATTATCCATGTCCAGATACACCACGTCTACTGCATCACCCATGTCCAGATACACCACGTCTACTGCATCACCCATGTCCAGATACACCACGTCTACTGCATTACCCATGTCTAGATACACCAGGTCCACTGCATTACCCATGTCCAGATACACCAGGTCCACTGCATTACCCATGTCCAGATACACCAGGTCCACTGCATTACCCATGTCCAGGTACACCACGTCCACTGCATTACCCATGTCCAGGTACACCACGTCCACTGCATTACCCATGTCCAGTCTTGAACAGACCTCCTCATAGAAGCTGATCAGATTAGTCAGTGATATTCTTTATAAAATTGGGCACATAGCAACCACAATATTAGATGTGATATACCTCCTCACAGTATACTTCAATGGCTATGTATTCAGGTGATGGATTGAGCAGATGAGTTCTGTATATATCTTGTGCATACACAAGATGCCTTATTCTAGGATTCATGTTCTGGTGCTGTGACTTGTATGTATTCTGCACTGCACTGTTGTCTTTCTGTTACTGACTGTAGTATGTGACCAGATCTGATGGTGTATTGCCTATATTCTGTACTGTGACCACAGAGCTGCATCTCTTCCTATGGTAGGCTTGGTTCTCCCCATCAACTACACCAAGGCCAAGGTTCTAGCTCCACTCCAACTTCCTATCTGGACTATATGTCTTCCCCGAAGAAGACTCACCACTTACCATGCCTTGTTATGTAGGTTATTTGATTCCCCCTTATGGTAACTGCAGATAACACCTCCTGCAAGTAGTTTGGATTATCTATGGTATAAGGAGCACATTTAGGATTACGCGTTTAACACTGCACTATTACTGTATCCATAGATTATATATCAGCTGACATATCTATATTTCACTTAGTCCATGAATTATTGTTCACAGGTTTATCTCAGCTCTAGACAAGGAGTATGGGTATTTCAACGGCTTGGAAACGGAGGACTTCCTTTTGATTTAGGATTCATACGTCGTTACTACAACTGGATCAACAAGATGATGCCACCGGCTGTGTCTCGATGGATGCTAAAGAAATACATGAACAACCAATTTAACCATGAGTTGTACAATATAGAACCTGAGGGGTAAATTAAATGCCATCATATAATGTTCTATAACGTGACTGAATATATAGATTGTGTTTATGTGTAAGACAGATGCGATGACCCGGGGCACAGCAGTTTGGAGATGGTGCAGTCAAGAGTAGGCCCAATATGGCAATCTTGCTGGTCACTGTGACTTTTAAGTACAAATTCAAATACATGTCCAAAGGCAACACAGCAGCAGGTTGCACACATATGGCACTTCACACACATGGACAGGAGTAATTGTTGCTCTTCACCCCTTCCACAATCTACTGATTTTTACACTGTGATAATTTGGGGCACCCCTGTGACCTTGTCCTACTTCCCAATCACTATTTGGGAAGGGGTTAAAGACCAGAGTGTTGATAAAACTGCCATTAGTAACCTATACATGTTAATGTTTAGACAGCTATTTTCATACCGAATCTGAAATTTTTTATCCATAATAATATAATTTTTTTTCAATCATAGAATTGTATGGAGGGAGCCTTTGGTCAATGAGGAACTTCCAAGCCGTATTTTGTCGGGATTAATAATAATCAAGCCGAAAGTGACAAAGTTCACTGAGACATCAGTCCACTTTGAAGATGGTTCGATTGTAGACAATCTCGATGTTGTTATACTTGCCACAGGCTATGACTACAGTTTCCCTTTTCTGGATGAATCAGTTGTTAAAAAGGATGACGACAAAGGGTCTTTTTACAAAAAAATAATCCCCCTGGGAATTGAAAAGCCCACGATAGCATTTATTGCATTTATCCTTCCAGTTGGGCCTATTATGGTGGTCGCTGAACTTCAGTCTCGATGGGCCACAAGACTTTTTAAGGGTAAGAAATTGTTAAACCATATACAAGGTAATACCATAAAAAAGGAAGGAAGTTCTAGATGGTGTGAGCCAATGTCAAGTTAACTACTTCTTTTATTAATTAATTATTATTATTATTATTATTATTATTTTGTTTATTTATATAGTACCATTAATTCCATGGTGCTTTACATTTGGGGGTTACATACAGTACACAAAATATACAGGTAGATATAAAACTAACGGTGACCGACTGGCACAGTGGGGTAGAGGGCTTACAATCTATAATCTACAATCTAAAAATTATTTTATTTTCAGGATTACACAAACTTCCAGACCCTGAAGAGATAAAAAAAGAAATGCTAAAGGACGAACAGCTGAGAAAGAAATGGTGAGTTAAAAGGCAACATTTTAATATGTATTTGTAAAAACTGTTCATTGTGAATATAGATACTGTAAGTGAACCTTTATGGTGTTACACTACCATACTGCAGCCTGTAGCTGTCACGGTTGTGTAGATGCCCGACAACCGTGGTACTGAATGGTGCTTGCACTACTAGGGAAACGGGGTAGGTGCGCTGTCTCTAGCGCTACAACGGCTAACTAGGCCCTGCCTGAAGGTGTTGGTCAGCTGTTCCCGGCAAAGACTGAAGCCAGCAGTCAGCCTAATACAGACCCCGGAACAACCTGATAGATTGATGACAATAACACACACCTGAGCTCGCATCCACCGAGACACAAAGTAAGCTCAAGTAGACACTGAGGCCAAGACCCAACCACTATCCCAACAGCTCAGTGGCCAAGAGAATCAACCAAAGAACCACAGGACACTGGCTCAAATTCCCAGACGAACACCACTCCAAAACACAGCCATTTTATAAATAACTCAGATCCTGACAGTAGCTCTCCATTTCCTACCACAAATTCTTCTTAAAGTGTAAGTGCTTTTTGCTGTTGCGTAGGGGAGTGTTTGGTGAACATTATTGTAATATATTTCATTAGCCCGTTTTCCTTCCTTTTAGTAAAAAGCAGGCTCTAAATTTTCCCTAGCATATACTGCCATTATGTACAGATGTGACAGATGTTAAAGGGGAAAAGGTCCCTTCAAATAACTATATCCCCGGCTTTATACCACCTAGAAAAGGGCTCAATAAAATCATCAAAAATTCTAGATTGTTTAGTATGGGCAATCTCCGTTTCTTAGAAAGGTTGATACCCAGATGCTGAGTTCTTATGAAAAATCAAAGATATGCCAAGTCTTTGAACAGCAATGGTTTTTGCAGCTGCTCTCTATCTAGGTATTAGATGGATGTTTTGAATGACCTCTATGTTAACCCCAAATTCCCCATATTTGTAAACCTGACAAGCTTTGTATAAGCTTGTACAAGCTGTAGAATTCTATTGACATAATAGCTCTGAAAGCATATGATTAATTCATTTTACTTTTCTTGTCTTTTTTATATATATATAAAATAAGGTTTGCAACGTCTGAAAATAATTTTCGTCAAGTTGATTACATTACATACTTGGATGATATTGCCTCAGATATCGGAGTGAAGCTAGACATATGGAAGTTGTTCCTAACAGACCCAGTTTTGGCTTGGAAGGTGTTTTTTGGACCTTGCAATTCTTATCAATTCCGCCTGACTGGTCCAGGTAAATGGGATGGAGCAAGAGAAGCAATTTTGACTCAATGGGATCGCATTGAAAAGCCGCTGAGAACAAGAGGGATGAAGCAAACTTCTAAATCTTCTTTATTATCTTTTATACCTTGGATATTTTGCCTTGGGATTGTGTTTGTAGCTATCACCTTAAGAATTTAAAGATAGCACATTTTTCTGCATGATATCTTCATATACAGTACTTTCCATTTTATTTCATTGATGTAAATAGCAATATCTACATTTACAACTTTCACTTTCTTGCTTATTTTTGGTTATTTATGTATAGCATTAGTGGTTCACTTAAATATCTCAATATTGATATACTATATATGTGATGGTTTTGTCTCTCATCAGAAGTACATCAGTATCTAATACATGCATCTAGATACATATTATAATCTATATTAATCTACTACATTTATATTAAATATAGCACACATTGAATAAATCAATAAAATAAAAATTAAATAAATATAATTTTATAATATGTTTATGTTATATGTTATGTTATATTCAATATATGTTATGTAAAAGTACACTAAACACATGACATCATATGAATATATATGTGTGGTACAGTTGTTAACCATAGTGCCGCTTTTCTAATAGGCTTGACAAAATGTAATGTCTTCAACTGAGCAACTTTTTCTTTGTTGGTGTTCTTGTAAGAAGTACATTATTATTACCCCCCAATGAAGCAGTGTGGAAAGCTAGGGGGCAGTAGTCAGTGACGGCTGTACTCAGCAATTTTACACCTACGATTCACCACAGGAAACGTGTTAGGAACCTAGAGTAATAATAATGGACAGTTAGTCCCGGGCAACCAAAATCCCCCGCACACTGAGGCAGAACAGCACTGAGCATCCAACACCCTCTAAACTGGAGTGGAACCAGGCCCCAGAGGTCTGATGGTGGAGTTGGACTTGATAAATTCTGGGACCCAGAACTGTAGCTGCCCAGAGAGCGTTGCACACTCAGTACACCCCAAGTTGCAGTGGAACCAGAAAACCTAAAACTACTAGCCTAAGTGGGTGAAGAAACAGGAGAATCTGGTCGACAGGGTTGAGTGCAGTACAGATGATCACCTGGGGATGGCAGAATCACCGCAGAAAAGTCGTACAGGCCGAGTCGGTACACAGAAGGTCACGCAGAATCCAGGGGTATTCAGGACATAGTCTTTAGGCAAGCCGGAGTCATCCACTGGAGGTCACGAGGTATCCAAATCACAGGTCCCAGGAGGAGACCGGAATGCCCACAGACTATTGCAGAGGTTCTGGCCCTCCTCCTCCAGGGACAGGAAGCGCCCGACCCAGCGCAGAAGACAGAGCGGGCTGGCAGCCCCCGCGTAGCGCAACGGAGGCTCCGACCCAGCGTCTAACAAAATGCTAATGCAGGATTGAGGACTCAGGAGATAGTTATAATTGGTTTTGCTGCAGGTGAGCAACAAACAGAAAACTTCCACAGAAAATGGAGGCACAATCTTGGACACCACTGAGACTTACACTTCTCTTATTCTGTTACAATCAACATTTTTACCAGTACATATAATTTGTATTTGAAAACTTTATTGAATGGCCAATAAACAGACGTAATACAAAAGAGAGAATATTTATGTAACCAGTGACATGCAGTTGAAGCCTAGATAGATGTATTTTATTTATTTATGCTAACTTAGAGGCCTAAAGGGAGTCCAACACCACCAAAGTCGGTGCACCGGCGCAGCGCTCATCTGCAAATACATGAATTATTATCTTCTCCACAGCATGAATGCACTTTGACACAAAAAAATATATTTGCTATGGCACAAACTGGGCCTACAAGAGCATATAAAGGAGCAAAACTTCAGCTCTTATACCATTCAATCCCATTGATGCCTGGTAACACAATTGAATTGTATAAAATCCTTCTATATAGTTTTGTTTAAATCCACAATTAAAATAAGTTTCCGCCTTGTAGACTTGTTTCGGATAAAGATCCTAGTTGTGATGACTCATTTACAATAGCATATAAGTGGTTAAAAGCTATTTTGATGGTGGTTGTCTGCTGTAATGTCCATATTCCTTTTACTATACAGTGCTCCTGATCCTAATGTGTTCTCCATGGAAATTCTGATTATTTTAATAGCATGATTTAATAATAAAATGACTTCAATTGGGTGAAGCACAACATGCCATAGTTTGGCGGCCATTTGCAAATTGGCGGTGACATCAACTATCTCAGGATATAGAAACCAGGACAGATGGAATCAGCCATTGAGCAAGCTACATGTTACTGCATAACCTGAGGTTTACATACAGTATAGAGTTCTGTACCTATAACCAAAACTATCATTGAATTGTTACTGGTTGAGGTTGAGATCCGTATTGTCATTGATCGCACAAGATGATCATCAATACTGTATCCTATATAAATGCAATTACAAGAAAATAGGTACAATTTATTTACTTAGAAGTGCTGGTTAATATTGTAACTTTTATATGAGAATAGCTAAGAGCAATTCTATTTATTACATTCATTAATATAATATTAGGTTCTATCTGCAGATAAGTAAGGTAAGCTCTAAGACTTCTGCACCAAATAAGAGGTGGGAAAACTCTAGGAATAGATTAAGCTATATTACCAGAAAGGGATTTTTGTTTTTGGGCAATGCGTATTTGTTAGAACCCCCACCCCTATTAAACTGTTCATACCGTGTCCTTTGAACTTCCAGAGGTTAACTTGAATCCAGGGACCTCTGATTATTTATTTTTTTAATAGGCCGTTATCTGCTGGAGTAACTGCAGCAGGTAGCAGCCCTATTTACTTACAGATCCTCGTTCCTCGCTCCTTCTCACGGCCGCGCACGGCGAACCTCACAAACACTACTATCATTATACTAGGGGGTCTATTTAGACACCAGAGTATAATGATTGGAGGCCTAGGGGAGTTGAGTGAACATAAGCACTGGTACTTACCTCTCCTGGGCTCCAGAAGGCTTCGGGACTACTTGGTGACATCCCAGACATCACATGGTTGGGGCTTGCATACTTATGTTTCGCGACGCAAGCCCGGCTCACGTGACATCCTGTACATCATTGAAGATGGCCATCCTCAGTGGGGAGTGCACCAGAGCGAAGGAGAGGTAAGTAACAGTGTTTTTTATGTTAGTATTCTCCCCTGGGTCTCCGATTATTATAGTCTGGGTTCTGAAAAGACCCTAGAGTATAATAATTATTCATGGATGGACCACAATGGGGCATAATACTGTGTGAAGGAGTCACTATGTGACATAATACTGTGTGCAGGGTTCACTATGTGACATAATACTGTGTGCAGGGTCCACTATGGGGCATAATACTGTGTGCAGGAATATATATATATATATGTATCTGTGTGTGTGTGTGTGTGGGCCATGTCAAATGTTTGCCTTGGGTCCACGCCAATCCTAGTTACGACAGTGTGAGGACCCAGTAACAAGTGTTTAACTTCCCCGCAGCTGCACAACAATAGAGTGTTACACAGTTCCAGCTAAAATTATTGGACTTTATGTAATGAATGAACATGTTGGGTCCTCAAATTCTCCATTTTATTCTCTAAGGCCAGGACCCAATGTTGTGAAAATGCTGTGATTTAGTCACGTGTATTACAGTACCTTCAAAGTGGATGGGATTCTGACTAATCCCAGCCACGCACTGCAAAAAATATCCACAACAGAAACGCAATTTTTAAAAAAATACTGCGTTTTGGTAAAACACAGCATGACAATTATACCTACGGAAATGCTCGTGTTTTCTATATAGGTTTAATAGAAGCAGAAAGTTTACAGAGGAAAACTCTGCAGCGGTCTTTTGCAGTGCTTTTCAGCTGTGCACACTACGGAAACTCAACGTTTATTGTTGCAGATTTTGCTGCAGTATTCTGAGCCAGGAGTTTATTCACAGTAGGGAAACGTTTAAGAGCTTCCTTTATATATTTCCTTTTCAAGCTACTACTGACTTTAGCTCAAAAAACCGCAGAAAAGATTTTACAATAGGGACATTGTTGACAGCACATTGTTTTGTCCAAGTACCAATAAAACTTAACTGTTCAAAATTAGTACATAGCAATGGCTACAAAAACTGCCAAGATACAGCAAGCTCCGAGAATTTTGGTAATGAACGAGAAACCTGATTCATTTTTATTCACAATTCGAGTCTTAGTTGGCTTAAGAACTCGATCTTGAGTGGTCAAGATGAACTTCCTGGCAGGGCTCCACTTTCCTGGGCCAACCAATCGATAATGCAATGGTGTACAAGGACCAAAGAGGAGTGCCAGGGCAAGTACTGGATCCGAAAAAAACAACGAAAAAATCTTGGGTTTAACACCAATGTCAGATGCCAGTTCATCCAGGTATTCAACAAAATCCACTTGTAAATGGTTTTCCCTCGCTGTTCCAAATCTGGTATTTTAAAGATGAAAAAGAAACAAGTGTGAATAAATACATAATAAAATCTCTTAGTATCTGCCAAATTCTTAAAAAATAAGTAAATAAATATAAATATTGAATAAGGCTTAGCTTTATTCACTTCAAGACTTATTTAAGGGCTCTTGATAAATTTCACATATTTGTTTTTATTCTTAATTTGTTAAGCAACTTTTTGAATAGTCTTCATTAATTGTTTGCTATACTTTTGTTGCTGTAGAGTCTGAGTAGTTTCTTGTGTAAGCCGATGGCTGGTCAGGTAATGGAGGGGGTGTACATCTCACCTGGACTACTAAGGTGGGTGAGATTAGAAAACTCCAGATGGAATGTTTGTTCTCAGCAGACAACTTTTGTCTACTAAGCAGTTTGGTAAATGCTCAGTATTGGGCTGGGTTTTTAGGATTGGCAGGTAGGTTGGTAGTGAGACCTGTCATTCCACCCCCCTCCAGTCCACACTTTGGGGATGATCCGGCAGCGTCTCAGCTGCAGAGAGTCTGCTTGTCAAGGAGGCCTAAGAAGTTGCTCCAGCAGCAGACTTTGGGCAGAGCTTGGCTGGAGAGCGAACAGAGAGGTCATATTTTTGGAGCTGTGTCCTGAATGATTCTACTGGCTTTTGGATTTCTGTTATTCTAGGTGAGGTAACCTATTCTATGTTTAGTTAGAGCCTAGCCAGGCAGGGATTTATTTTTGTATTGTTTCCTTTTGTTGCTGTACTACCTTTTTGAGTGAAAATAAAACTCTACCTTTGTTTTGGACTAAAGAAACTGGACTTGTGTGTCTATGTTACCCCACCTAGCAACCCCAGACCCTGACACTTGCAACAGAGGGGGCTCCCTGCAGGAAGCCAAAGGAAGGTAAAAAAAATTAAAAAAAAACAAAACACAACACTCACCCTGGTGAGTGTTAATTGCAAGAGATAATGGAAAAAATTTAGAATTTCTACATTTTTGAGTTGGTTTAAAATTTACCACTGAGATTAATTATTACATACCTTTTTATGAAGATTTTATTTTTCTTTGCAATATCATCCATCCGGATATCTATTAGAGGATATGGGCATAGTCCTAAAGTGAAAGCATAACATGTAAATATGGTAAAATATAAGTACTAGAGATGAGCGAGTAGTATTCGATCAAATACCTCCCCTGCATAGTTATTGGTGTAAAAAAGCGTCAAGGGAGGTGCTTTGAATTTTTACAGCATTTTTTTTTTTTAATGTAGATTGTGAACCCCACATAGAGCTCACAATGTAATCACTATGTCTTTGGAATATGGGATGGAAATCCACGCAAACACGGGGAGAACATACAAACTCCTTGCAGATGCTTTTTGCCCTTGGTGGGATTTGAACACCAGGACTCCGGCGCTGCAAGGCTGCAGTGCTAACCACTGAACCACTGTGTGGCCCCTGAATTTTTGCTGCGATTACCGCGTGGTATTCGGACGATTACACCAATTACTATGCAGGTGAGGTATTCGATCGATTAGTACTCGCTCATCTCTAATAAGTACACTTGTAAGAGTCTAGAAGTACACTTTATGGGACAAATTGTATCCCCATTTAATATTCTATAAAATGTAATTGGAAGCAAAATAAAAAGAAAAATCCAGAATGGGATGGAATTGAATTGAAGAAAAAAACACTGATTTATTTGATTGCTCATACAATATATTGCCAAAATTCGGTATTGCAGTCCACTGTATACACCCTGCCTGCTAGTAACATCCCATAAAGTGCCTACGTTATCTATACCCTATTAATCATGCAATTCCTTTATACCTTTGAAAACTCTGGTGAGTCAGCGTCCTTGTAGTTCCGAAGTTGGCATTATGGGTCCAAGAGGTTGAATAAGGCCCATAATACCCAGTGTTGGCTTTTCTAGAGTGGGAGGAATAATATTTTTGTATAAGCTGACTTTGTGCTTTTCCATTTTCACGACTGATTCATCCAAGAATGGAAAAGAAAAGGAATATCCTGTTGCAAATATGGCAACATCAATGTTGTCCTCAATAGATCCATCCTCAAACTTTGCACCAGTTTCAGTGAAGTCTAATACACATGGTTTTACCACTATAAATCCACAAGTTATACAGCTAGGCAATTCATCATTGAGCAAGGGCTCTTTAAATTGTGTCCTGCAAATAAAAGAAACAATAGGAAAAGATAGAATTGAGCTTACCACTAGCGAAAATGCAGATTTTGTTATATTGTGAAAAATATGCATTCTCAAATTGATGAACACACAGGCACACAACTTGATATAGTCCACCCACTGCAACTCTTTATATCCTTCAATAGGCTCTGCTACACTGATTCTGGTAGGAATTTTTTTCTTCAGCCCCAACCAGCCTGAGCAATCAGTGCTATTCATTTCAGGTGGACAGTCCCATGCTGGAGCAGAGTTTATGACCGCCCACATGACAGTAGAGAACGTAATTAGAATATTGGATGAAGAAATTAAAGGGGTATTCCCATAACTCTTGTTCTGCAGCCTGCAGGGCTTTGTGCTCTCTTCACTTCCTAGATTTCTCGGTACATTGGTTGGGTTTCACTTACTCTGCTATCTGCTATGTTTGCAGTCAGTAATGAGGGATTGGTTGTAAATGCATTACCACAGTATGACGCTGATGTGGAAACTGATGTAGCAGAGCTGGATTTGAGTCAGCTTGCATTACATACAGAGGTAACAGATTTCTTATCTCAGCCCTTCAGGTCGCTTCAGGTCGCCTCATGGGAGGTGCAGCGCTGAGTGCCTATATTTCATCTGTCAGATAAAGATAATATACTGTATAGTACGTTAATTAAAAAAGTGTATTGTCCTTTAGTATACAATGATAATGTACAATATATAGTCACCTTCTGATATTTTAGTTATGATAAGCATTAGTTAGAATTTGGGGCATTTATAAAATCTGCACCAGACTTGAAGGGTATGCAGAAAAAGTATATTAAAAGAACACATTGAAATCTAGTGGTTTTCCAAAGCTACATAGTACAGTGGTTGATAAATATACTGTACCGATCGACAGGTTGAAGGCCATAGTTAGCATGGGAAAACCACAAGTTCATCCTTGACTCAGTGAGACTTGACACCATTGACATAGGGAGGGTATTTCTCTTGAAAGTCTCAAAACGAGTATCAAAACAGATATCCCATGGGTATCCATAGTCCCAGACGCGGCTCATAACCCATGCTCCTCTCCTAGTGCTGAGAAACACCTATAGACAAGAAAATTAAAAGGCATGTTTCATAGGATGACATACTATCAGTAGTTGAACACACAGGGATATGGGGAGAGGACCTAGTAACCTAATGAGCTGATTGTTAGGCCCTATGTACATGACTGTTGTCTTGTGCAGGTCCATGGAGAATCGAACAGACGTCATCCGTGTACAGTCCATGTATTCAATAGAATGGATGGACCATGGCTCCAAATTTTGCAGCTTAGTTCTATGGCCCCCACACTGATCCATGGTGTGTATGTCACCATAAAATTGAATAGGTCCATATGCCATCCATTATTATGGATCCATAATAATGGATGGCACACAGACTAAAATTACAGTTATGTGCATAGGGTCTTAAAGATATAAAAATAATAGAAATAGAATGTTATCACCTATTTCCTTGTATGTGTATGGGACCTATTTCACCTATTGATTAAATTATTGACAATATAATGGCTCAGAATTATTTTGCCTACATTTTGCCTATATTCTTCTGGATGGAAGGTACAAATATTTTCACAGATGGTAACAGATTATATTATTAAATTCTCAATAATCTCTCATTTCACTTACCTGAGATGCGGTACGACTGAGCTCGACAGCAATATCAGCTGCAGAATTTCCCATTCCAACAATAACAATTCGTTTGCCTTTGAAGGCATCAGCATTCTTATATTCACGGCTATGAAAGTACTGCCCTCAAAACTGTGTAATGCCTGTAAAAAAATCATAATATGACTTCATTTTGACATATATGAATATTACTTTGTAATAAGTTTCTGGTATACCGTAGACTGAGCAGGCATAACATTAGACCCATCGATAGGTAACGCTAACTTACAGTGGAGCCTTTCAAAGGGATAGATATCAAGTCAACAGTCAACGATGGAAGTAGGAAAATGGCAAAGTATATAAGTATCTGAGCAACTGTGACAAGGATGATGGCTAGGCAACATCTCCAAAATGGCCAATTGGGTCAGAACATCTCCAAAATGGCAGGTCTCGTTACTGGTGTACATGTCAAGGAAGGACAAGCTGTGACCCAGTGACAAAATAAAAAGTAAATACTGACTATGATAGAAGGTCTTGTAGGCTGTTTTGGGGCTGCAGAACCACAGACCAGTCAGTGTGCTAATGGGGACCCTTGGTCCAACACTGAAAGCACCTGCAAAGAGCAATTTAGTATGGGAACTGATCCTTGAAGTAATGGAAGAACGTGACTTTATCCAATATTTTATACCATGGTGATGGAGGGATGCATGTGTATCATTTACCTGTGTAAAAGATGGCAATAGTATCCATTTTGGCAAGATGGCCAAGGCAGTGACACGCTCTAGGCAACATTCCCTAAAGGCAATCCATTCATGGACACCAAAGTCCAATTCATGGACACCTTCTCAGGTCTTGTGGAGTCCATGCCAGAACAAGTCAGAACTGCTTTGACAACATAAAGGGAACTATAAAATATTAGGCAGGTGGTTTTAATATCAGGGCTGATGAAATAAAGTACTTTTAATGTAATAAAAGAGATTGCCAATATGCTGTTACAGCAGGGGTATTGCTGAAGTAATGATTCTTGTTCATATTGTATCATTCATGCTTGATTGTTTGACTTTCATACAGTGTGTTTCATATCTTGTGCAATGCTGGTGCATAGACATTGATAACGTGTGAAGGGCTCTTTAAGTAGTTTTCTCCCATAATTCTCTGTTTCTGTTACTCCTCCCTTCTTGTTGCATCTTCTTCCTGGATATGTGTTATTCAGTCTGTAACCACTGAGCAACCATCTTGTAGAACTGAGAAAGGAATTGTGTTTTGACCGTATGGCATATCATCTCTCAAGGTAAAGACAAATAAACTACCTGAAGCAACTCCATTGCATCTCTCCACATGCAACCTGGGAACGCAGGGAATGAAATGTCAGCGCGTTCTGCTATCTGCCATTAGCTTACATACAGGAATTACAATCTCACATCTTCAGAGATTTCTCTAACATGCATCTGTGGCAGAATAGTCAAAACACAACTTTCTAGTTAAAACAAGCTATATCTGCAGCTCCTGCAGGATCTACAGACAGCCTGCAAGCAAGCACAGTGAGAATACAGCATAATCTGCAGCACGCCACACAGCCTGCAGGTGAGCTCAAAGCTGTCCTCCATCTTGAGCACATGTTCTCCTCACCACAGTGAAATAAGGGGCAGCGCCATCTTTATTGACATTTTCCACACAAAGGTACCATGTCCACAAGGAGCTATGTGGATTCCCCTGTCACTGCATCTGGGACAGTGCATCCTGCTATCAGGGACTCAGATGTGCAGGAAACAGACTCCATGTTTCAGGATGTACAAATTGAGCGATTAAAACGTGTCAGTAAACCCACGCAAAAGATTAGAGAGAACTTTGAAATAACTAAAGAAGAGTTCTGTGATAATCTTGATGAATTATGGCGAAGAACTGAACACTATATAGCAGCGCTCTCACGCCATGACAGTGACGCAGCAAAATTGGTCACCACACTAAACCGCTTATCTGCCGCCTATGAACGCCATCAGCGACTGTCTGCAAAATACGTCACATTCCTGAGTAACGCTGATTTTGATGATGCTATAGCAGAGCTAACTGAGAGGGAGAACCTATTCCAAACGAAAGATGCCGCAGTGAAAAACGCCAGAGATAAGGCAGAACTCCGCATCGCACACCTACAAGAAGTAAGGTCCCATCGGTCTACTTCATCCAAACATACGCTGTCATCCTCCAGATCCTCTCGTTCCAGAAGGTCAGCATTACACGATAAGCTTATTGAGATCCGTGCTGACGCAGAGGAGGCCAGTGTCAGACGGTCTTTTGCTGAGAAGGAAGCAGAAATGGCGCAAAGGCAAGCAGAGGCAAAAGCTGAAATGGCGAAGAAGGAAGCAGAAATGGCGCAAAGGCAAGCAGAGGCAAAAGCTGAAATGGCGAAGAAGGAAGCAGAAATGGCGCAAAGGCAAGCAGAGGCAAAAGCTGAAATGGCGAAGAAGGAAGCAGAGACAGAAGCTCAACTAAAAATTCTCCAAATGGAAAGGGAGGAAGCAGCTGCCTTAGCCAAGCTAAAAGTTCTTGAACAAGCATTAGATCAAGACGCCGACCTAGACTGCTCCATCCCTGCAGAAGAGGAAGACCCAGCTGACCGCACTGCCAATTATGTGCTGAAGCAATCATCTCCTGCACCGCCTGCTAAGTTACATGCACCAGCACCACTCCAAACCGACTACATGGCTGTACCTGTGAAGCATCAGATGATGCCACCTATCCAGAGCAAGGTAATTTCCAGCATCACACATGCAGATCCTCCAGAAACTAAACCACAGCTCAACCCTTATGCTACATCATTTCACCCCGATTCATCTCGGCCCCATATGCCAGAGAATTTATACGTCCCAGGGATATCACAAGTTAATCTGGTGACACAAGGTGGGAGATCAGACATGTCGGACTTTGCCAGATATATGATACGCAGGGAGCTGATAAACAATAGTCTCTCAAAGTTCGATGACCATGCTGAGAATTATAGAGCCTGGAAATCCACCTTTGAAGCAGTGATCAGTGATCTTAACCTCACTGCCAAAGAAAAACTTGACTTGCTTGTTAACTGGTTAGGCCCAGATTCTGCAGAACGTATAAAGACATTGAGAGCAGTTCATGCGGGCCACTCAGAGGAAGGTCTTGCTGCGGCATGGGAGAGACTTGAACAGACTTATGGCAGTTCTGAAGCTATAGAAAGTGCCTTATTTAAGAGACTTCATATGTTCCCAAAAATCACCAACAAGGACAGCCGCAAGCTTCAAGATCTGAGCGACCTACTAAAGGAATTAGAGTTAGCCAAAATGGACCCACGTCTGTCAGGTCTGAGTTACCTTGACACATCTCATGGTGTTAATCCAGTGGTATCCAAACTACCATATGGCATGCAAGAAAAATGGGCCGACCTAGGTTCCAGATACAAAAGAGACCACAATGTGTCCTTCCCTCCTTTCTCTTATTTTTCCAGATTTATCAGTGACCAAGCTCGGAAAAAGAATGATCCCAGCTTTGACTTCACAGAATCCTCTCTACCAGCTTCATCATCATGTTCAAGGTATGAAACAAGCAAACGTAGAGACTTAAGGGGAACAGTATCTGTTAGGAAGACAGACGTCCCAATCGCTGCACTCTGCACCACCAAACAGGACACTCCTGTCCTTAAAGATAAAGACCCTAATAGTACGTGCCCTATCCACAAAAGGCCTCATCCCCTGAAAGAGTGTAGAGGACTTAGGGCAAAGACTTTGCAAGAACGCAGAGACATGCTCAAGGAGCTAGGAGTGTGTTACAAGTGTTGTGCTTCTTCAAAACATTTTGCTAAGGACTGTAAGGCTGTCATCAAGTGTACTGAATGCAGTAGCGACAAACATGTCGCAGCCATGCATCCTACTTCTTCATCTGACAACTCACATCCTCAAGCAGCATCTAAAGCCGTCACTGCGCATGGCGGGGAGCCATCGGCTCAAGTTTCAGCTACTACCACTGTCTCCTCCTCCTGCATGGAAGTATGTGGCAAGGATAATGGTCCCAAGTGCTGTGCCAAGGTGTGCTTGGTGAATGTCTACCCAGAAGGGCAATCTGAAAAGGCCATAAGGATGTATGCCATAATAGACGAACAAAGCAACAGGTCTCTAGCAAAGCCTAAGTTCTTCGAGATCTTCGGTATAGAAGGAGAAGCAATACCATACACTCTTAACACTTGTTCTGGTCACATAGAGACTTCTGGCAGGAGAGCCACTGGATACGTTATCTCTCCAATTAACAGGAATATTCACATATCCCTACCAACGTTAATTGAATGTGACCAGATGCCTGATGATAGGGAAGAAATTCCTACGCCGGAAGCTGCATATCATCATTCCCACTTGAGACACCTGGCTAAGGAGATTCCTCCTATGGATGTGAATGCTGACATCCTGCTCTTGCTCGGAAGAGACATTCTCAGAGTACATAAGGTACGTCAACAATGCAATGGTCCACATGATGCCCCATATGCACAAAGACTTGACTTAGGTTGGGTAATCATTGGCAATGTATGTCAGGATAAGAGTCTCATGTCATCTCAAGTGAACTCCTTTAAAACCTTTGTGCTCAACAATGGACGCACAACCTACTTTAAGCCATGCCTTCATCACTATGAGGCAAAGGAACATCTTCCTAACTTAAAAAGGGCACCAGACATCGTCCCTACACCTTATGACGACTTAGGAGCCACAGTGTTTCACATAACACAAGACGACAACAGAGTAGCTTTATCCATGGAAGATAAAGACTTTATCAAAATAATGGACAGTGAATGCTTCAAGGATCAATCTAACCATTGGGTTGCACCCTTACCCTTTCGGACTGGGAGGGCCAGACTTCCTGACAACCGGGAACAAGCATTATCTAGATTCATCTCCTTGCAACGTACGCTGAGAAACAAGCCTGAGATGAGAGATCACTTTGTGGCATTCATGGAAAGGATATTCCGTAACAATCACGCAAAGCCAGCTCCACCTCTGCAAGAGCATGAAGAATGCTGGTATCTTCCTTCCTTTGGAGTATATCACCCACGAAAACCCAAGCAGATCAGGGTGGTATTCGACTCAAGTGCCAAACATCATGGTGTATCTCTGAATGACGTTCTCCTCACGGGTCCAAACCTGACCAACAACCTGGTAGGGGTGCTAATGAGATTCAGAAAGGAGCCAGTTGCCATTACAGCTGACATTGAGCAAATGTTCCATTGTTTTATTGTACGAGAAGACCACCGGAATTACCTGAGGTTTCTGTGGCACAGAGACAGTGATACCAACAAGGAAATGATTGAATACCGCATGAGAGTGCACGTGTTCGGCAACAGTCCTTCACCTGCGGTTGCAACATATGGCCTACGAAGGACTGCTTCTGATGGTGAATCAGAATTTGGAAAGGATGCTCGTCACTTTGTTGAAAAAGACTTCTACGTGGACGACGCACTCAAGTCCTTGCCCACTGCTGAGGAAGCCATAGACTTGCTGAGAAGGACTCAAGGTATGCTGTCCAGAGCCTGTCTGAGGTTGCATAAAATAGCCTCCAACAGTATTGCTGTCATGAAAGCTTTCCAGCCCAGCGATCATGCCACAGAATTCAGAGACTTAAACCTAGGCATAGACGATCCTCCGGTGCAGAGAAGTCTGGGTTTGAGATGGGACTTGTTAAACGATTCTCTTGGCTTCCAGGTTAATTGTGCAGACAAGCCGTTCACTAAGCGTGGAGTTCTCTCAGTGGTGAATAGCCTGTATGATCCACTGGGATTTGTAGCACCATTGACTGTACAGGGCAAATTCCTACTTAGGCAGCTCTCAGAGACGATTGAGGACTGGGATGCTCCACTGCCACATGACAAGCAGCCAAAGTGGGAGTCCTGGAAAGAATCCCTACATGCCTTGGACAGAACTCACATACCACGTTGCTACACTCCAGCATCTCTCACCACAAGCCAGAGAAGGGAAGTCCACATATTCTCGGATGCATCGACTGAGGCTATCGCAGCTGTTGCCTACTTGAAGGTAATCGACAACCGCACTAAAGCTCATGTTGGATTTCTGTTTGGGAAAGCTAAACTAGCCCCTAAACCTGAACATATGATCCCGAGGCTTGAACTTTGTGGCGCTGTACTGGCTGTAGAGATCGCAGATTTTGTACAGTATGAGCTGGACATTCATGTGGACGATGTTCAATTCTATACAGACAGCAAGGTTGTCCTGGGTTACATAAACAACCAGACAAAACGCTTCTACGTCTATGTTAGTAACCGCGTTGAAAGGATTAGGAAATCCTCTAAACCTGAGCAGTGGCACTATGTTCCATCTCATCTCAACCCTGCAGATTGTGCCACCAGACCATCATCGGTCAGTGCCTTTGCTAAATCCTCTTGGTTAACAGGTCCAGAATTCTTGCTGAACGAAGGAAAAGAAACATCTGGTCAAGACGTCTTCAATCTTCAAGATCCTGACAATGATCCTGAGATTCATCCTGAAGTGAGTACCCTCATCACCAGGTCTGTAAGGAGGTCCGGCCTTGACTGTCACCGCTTTGAACGCTTTTCTAGATGGCTGAAGCTTGTACGCACCATCGCAAGGTTAGTTCACATTGCACAGTGTTTTCACACCAAGAACGATAACTCTGAATGTCATGGTTGGCACATCTGTCACAAGCCCCTCTCTGCAGAAGATATTACACTAAGTGAGAAGTTAGTGATACGTAATGTACAGCAGAGTGCCTTTCACATGGAACTGAAATGTCTCCGTGACAAACTGGACATTCCTAAAAACAGCCCTATTGTCAACTTAAAGCCAGTGATTGACGAACATGGTATGCTAAGGGTAGGTGGTCGCCTGAACAAGGCCGAGTTAGAGACATTTGAAAAGAATCCTCTCATTATTCCTGCTCACCACCATGTTACTACATTGCTCATACGGCATTATCATGAGAGAGTCAAGCTAAGAACATTTCAAGTACATTGACTCAGTTGACTCGTCACTGGACTATCCCAGGAACAGCGATATACCGTGCATTTGACGCATTCAATATTTTCAACTGTTCCTGAATACATGTTCACAGTTATTGTTATTTTTCCTTGTTTTTGCATTTTGTCTTTCAGGGTTCCAGAATATACCAGATGGACATTTATGTTAAGTAGTGAAATCCAAGGATTTCAGACGGGGAGTATGCTGTTACAGCAGGGGTATTGCTGAAGTAATGATTCTTGTTCATATTGTATCATTCATGCTTGATTGTTTGACTTTCATACAGTGTGTTTCATATCTTGTGCAATGCTGGTGCATAGACATTGATAACGTGTGAAGGGCTCTTTAAGTAGTTTTCTCCCATAATTCTCTGTTTCTGTTACTCCTCCCTTCTTGTTGCATCTTCTTCCTGGATATGTGTTATTCAGTCTGTAACCACTGAGCAACCATCTTGTAGAACTGAGAAAGGAATTGTGTTTTGACCGTATGGCATATCATCTCTCAAGGTAAAGACAAATAAACTACCTGAAGCAACTCCATTGCATCTCTCCACATGCAACCTGGGAACGCAGGGAATGAAATGTCAGCGCGTTCTGCTATCTGCCATTAGCTTACATACAGGAATTACAATCTCACATCTTCAGAGATTTCTCTAACATGCATCTGTGGCAGAATAGCCAACATACGTCCTAGTACTGATCACACAACCTGCAGTTAATCCTTTCAACGCCCTTTGTATGACTTTGGATATGGATAATGAAATGTAATATATAAATTTATCTTACCTGGATAAGATTCCAGTGGATAGTACGGATCAGTGTGATGACCAGAACAAACCATGACAGCATCAAATATGGTTGTTTCCTGTTTCCCATCCTTTTCTATGGTGACGTACCACTGGCCACTGCTTTCAAAATCGTTGCATTTTCTCACGCTGATGACTACAGTTTTAAGAAGGGCAAAAGAGACAAAGGTATTGTCACAGTTCAATGTTCACATTACATTGGGTTCCCTTGTGTGTTTGTGTCCTTGTGTTATTACATTCACAGTAAAGTAGGTTCATAAAAGTACATTACATAAAGTCCATTCACGTGTATGAGGATAATTACGGTTTCAGAAAAAAAAACACTAAGAATATTGATACATCAGTGTAGAGGACGTAAGGCTATATTCACAAATGTTAGGAGCCTCTGTTGCACTGAGTATTCCCATCTTAAGGATCCTATCTATCCTGGTAGCTTATGTTAATTGAAGTCTTTTTCTAAATATATTGCTTTAGAAATGCTGCTTTGTTTGCCTGCTATGTGAACTTATTCCTCCCATTGTTTACACAGCTTTACCATAACGTCGGACCTGTGTGATAGGACAAAGAGGCCACTCACTGTTCTGCCGGAAGGACAATCAGTTCAGCTAATTGCAGTTTGCTGATAAAGCCAAGTCTGTTATCTCTCTATGTAAACACACAGATAACACGGAGTCCATTCTGTACAAGCATGTGCATATTATCTGATCTGTATAAGTATTGTGATACTTCATAGCGTCCCGTTCAGCAAGTCGGGGGAAGGGGAAGAAATACAGGAAGTGAGAAGAAGAGACAGCAGGCAAACTACTGAAACAGGGAGATGAGAAAACTCATTTAACTTATTGTTAATGAGGCTTCATAGATATTATTTGGGAATCAGTGGCGTAACTACCGCGGAAGCAGCGGAGGCAGCTGCCACAGGGTCCGGGACATTATGGGGCCCATTATGATAGCCGCTACCGCCGCGTTTTTTTCTTTTTTCTTAATAGGCCATTACCGGCTGGAGTTATTCCAGCCGTTAACGGGCCCTATTTACTTACAGATCCTGGCTGGGCCGGGATCGGTAAGTGATACTGCAGGCCCCGCAAGGACTATTATTATACTTGGGGGTCTTTGCAGATCCCCGAGTATAACGATCAGAGGCCCGGGAAATGTAAGAAACATAAAAAACTGTGTTACTTACCTTTCCAGGCTCCGGGCAGGCTTTAGCCTAGTTGTCTGACATCTCTGACATCACATGAACCTGGCCTGCGTCCCGGGTCATGTGACGTCCGACGTCATTGAAGAAAGAACAGCGGAGGACTGCAGCGGAGCCGGGGAACAGGTAACAGTGTTTTTTTAAATGTTTTTATTCCCCTGGGTCTCCGATTATTATATTCTGGGGTCTAAAAAGACCCCAGAGTATAATAATTGTTTAAGGGTGTCCACAGTGGGACATAATACTGTATGCAGGGGACACTGAGGGACATAATATTGTGTGCAGGGGCCACTAAGGGACATAATACTGTGTGCAGGGGAAGCTAAGGGACATAATAGAGCGTGCAGGAATGCGGAGGAGGGGGTCGGTCGAGGTCTTCGGCGTCGGTGTCGGTCAGGGGGAGGGCCCCATGTCAAAAGTTCACCACAGGGCCCCGCCATTCCTAGTTACGCCACTGTTGGGAATAGTAAGGAATTGAATATGCACTAAAGAATTTTTTCATCCCAGCTGACTCGCAGCTACAAATTTTAAACTTTTTCTCCCTTAAATTACAGAATAACATCTTCCTCAGATCCTCAGATGTACAAGGCATACACAAAAACCTCTACCTTATTTTTAATAGCAGACTATGATGGACAATAGCAGTGACATGAGTTTTTGCTGCGTTATTTGCATTGCATATCCGCTGCATTTTTTTTGCTGTTTTGCAACATGTTCCCTTAGAATATTCTAGCCATCTGTCATAATTGTCTGTACTGAGAAACCTGTATAGCCTACGTGCCTGGGGAACCAACAACTATTGAAGGTATGAAATTGGGCAATTACATCAGTAACTAGAAGGACCGCACAGTATCCCACGCTGGTACCTGGGCAATTGTGTTCCCATTTGTGACTAGTCAAATAATTGCTAAATACACTGCAAGAAAAAAGCTGTAAAACCAGTAAAACAGAATGAGAGAATATGAGCTTAGAAAAAGTAAGAGAGTTAAAACTATTTTTTATTACCTTGAATTGGATATATTTCAATAGATTAAACTCTTCTGCATATTTTCTTTGGTACTCCAATAACTTGGAATTGTGAAGAAAGTTTGGATAGTCCTCTGGGTACGGGAAATCACTGTAACACATGAGTTCTTTGCTAGTATTGCTGACAACAGATTGATAAATGCTGGCTCTGCCATTCTCGATGTTGTTCTAGCAATGAAGAAGATAGAAACATTGTTATATATGTAAAACAATTCATTGATGGTACACCTAATTTTCTTGTAATTGATGGTACACCCGGCTGCCAGGTATCTACAAATTCTATATATATACATCGTAACTACATCGAAATCGTAACTACAGCCGGAGCTCCCCTAGAGAAAGCAGGGAACATTTATTACCTTCCCTGACTTCCCAATTGATATGTACACAGTCCTCAATGAGCACTATATATATACAACTATGGTCAGCACCATGATGTGACTCCTCTTTGACCTGGCGGTCATATGATCTGCTGAGATCACAGTCTGTAAGAGCTGCTGGGGCCTACAGGACCCTACAGGATCCTGATCGGCTCAGACAGTCATGGGCAGGAAGCTGTATTCCTCCTGCAACTGGGGCTAAATGTACCAGCCCCAGTAACAGGGGAAATAAATAAGCCTCCACTACAAAAACAAATTGTGATCAGATGTCCCCAAAAGTCTATTATGACCTTATGGGGACACAATGTAAAAAACAAACAAACAACTAAACAATAAAATGAATAGAAAAGTTAAAAAAAATGGAAAAAAAATTAAAATAAGTAAAATAATATATCAATAACATGCCCTTATTACAGGTTCTAGCCCCATGCCCAATGACACAATACAAAATAAAAATTATTGTAACAGAGAGGAAAAACTATCCCATGGGACGAGACGCCACAATTTGCCCCTGGTGGAAACGCCGTGGGAAAAATCGCTTCGTTTTACAGAACAGGCAAAGTGGATTGGATTCTAGTAAATCCCATGCCCACATTGCGGTAAAAACCGTCATGCGGACATGCCACGATTTCCAAAACCGGCATGTTATTGGAAATTGCAGCATGTCAATTATATCTACGGAAATGCCAGCGGCTTCCCCATAGGTATAATTAGAACAGAAAGTCCGCAGAGTAAAACTCCATAAACTTTCTGTTTAGAGCCGCGATGTGTTCCCGCCACGGTTTTTCCCGCAGTGCTTTATTGCTGTGGGACGTCCCGTGGGGCCTTAGCCTCAAAAAAAATTTCAGTAACACTTTGTGCTATTAAATAAAATATAAAATGAAAAGCAAACACGTTTTCCCTGCTCTTTTGTTTATATTTTCCCGGGTATAATTTTTTTAAAAAAAAAAACACGCAAAAATAAAAACAACATAAAAATAAATCCCTATATGTCACCGAAAAAAGATGCAGAAACCAGTTGAAAAACCCAAATGATAAAAATGTTGCAGCCCTCAAGACCGCACATACAAAAAAATCTGAAAATGGGTCTGGACTAGAGATGAGCGAACACTAAAATGTTCGAGGTTCGAAATTCGATTCGAACAGCCGCTCAATGTTCGTGTGTTCGAACGGGTTTCGAACCCCATTATAGTCTATGGGGAACAGATACTCGTTAAGGGGGAAACCCAAATCCGTGTCTGGAGGGTCACCAAGTCCACTATGACACCCCAGGAAATGATGCCAACACCTCTGGAATGACACTGGGACAGCAGGGGAAGCATGCCTGGGGGCATCTAACACACCAAAGACCCTCTATTACCCCAACATCACTGCCTAACAACTACACACTTTCCACATTCAAAAAAACCTCTATCAAAGTGGGAAAATACCTGGAAACCTTCTTTACTCCCCAAATGGATGGACACAAACCCCAATTTAAGCTCAACAAACAGTAACAACCACCCCTTTAAATCACGTTCCCCATGACAACCACAAATGGAATAGGCAATGGGAATTCCAAAAGCCCTCACCCTTAACTGTCATTTTGAGTGTGTGTGTGTGTGTGTGTGTGTGTGTGTGTGTGTGATGTGGTAAGACCTTCCAAAATTCACTTTTCTAGCCCTTAACATGAGCCCTTCCAAACAAAGTTACATGACCTTAAGCTGAGCTACCAGCAGAGATTGAGGCCCTTGGCATGAGTAGAGCCTTGCACCAGCAGTGTTTTTGGCACTTAGGGTGAGTTGAGCCTTGTACCAGCGTGTGTCCCTTAACATCAGGCGGGCCCTAAGTTCTGCGCTTTGCACAAAAGTTCCACATTAACTAGGCTGAATGGTACAAAGATTAGTAGGCCCGAGAACCAGGAACAGGTCTTGCAATGGCTGTCGGATAACGCTTAAAGCACATTGTCCACCAGCCAGTCAGCCTCTACCTCCTCTTACCCAACAGTCTTGTCCTCCTTCCACCCAAAATTCCCAATCTTCTCAGAACAATAACCCCAACTGTCCCTGCTCCCCAGAGCTGTTCTCCCTTCCTTTGACTGTACCGCAACCTGCCCCTCCATTTCGCGATTCCACGGACCTAACAGACGAGTATCTGTGTCCAGATGCTCAAACACTAGAGTCTCCTCCATTCCATCTCCGGTCGATTTGGTGGCGGATGACCAGCAACCCACCCTCATCGACGACGATGAGACGCAGTTGCTGTCAGGGCAGCCAGTTGACATGCGCATTGTGCAGGAGGAGGAGGCGAGACAGGAGTTGGAAGAGGAGGTGGTGGACGACGAGGACACCGACCCCACCTGGACAAGGCAGATGTCAAGCTGGGAAAGTAGTGTGGATGTTGAGGCAGGTGCAGCACCAAAAAGGGTAGCTAGAGGCAGAGACATGTCCAGAGGCAGAGGTCAGCTGCTTTGCCGAAGCCAGGCCAGACCCGGAATGTCCGAAGATGTTCCCTTTTGTACCCAGCCCAGAAAAACTCCCCCATCGAGGGCACGTTTCTTGAAGGTGTAGAGTTTTTTCAAGGAATGCGCCGAGGACAGATATAGTGTCGTCTACACAATTTGCCTCTCGAAATCGAGTAGGGGCCCTGAGAAGAGCAACCTGTCCACCACTTCAATGCACCGTCATTTGGAATCCAAGCAATGGAATCAGTGGCAGGCAGCAACGGCAGGACAAACGTCGCCCGCCGTTCATGCCACTGCCTCTGCTCACAGTGCTGGCGATGCACTCCAGAGGACGAGCCAGGACATCACTTCATCTGCCTCCGCCACTTTGTTGACTTCTCCCTCATCCTCCCCTGTTTCTGTCTTATCTCCTTCTCCTGCACCATCAAAGGCACCATCAGGCGCTTCTTTACAACAACCCACCATCTCTCAGACATTGGAGCGCCGGCAGAAATACACCGCTAACCACCCACCCACGCAAGCCTAGAACGCCAACATCGCTAAACTGCTGGCCCAGGAGAGGTTGGCGTTCCGGCTTGTTGAAACTCCCGCCTTCCCGGACCTGATGGCAACTGTGGCACCTCACCATGCCGTCCCTAGCCGTCTCAACTTCTCCCGGTGTGGCGTCCCCGCCTTGCACCAGCACGTGTCACTCAACATCAGGTGGGCCCTTAGTTCCGCGCTTTGCTGCAAGGTCCACTTGACCACCGACACTTGGACAAGCGCCTGTGGTCAGGGATGCTGCAGTGCTTATCTTTAATGACAGGCAGGGTGAATGTGGTGGAGTCTGTTCCCCGGGTGCAAACTGGGGTGGCCTATCTCCTCTCCCAGGCCAAAATTCATGGCAGGAGTAGACTGAAACCCTACGACGCTGCAACCTCCACCACAGCTACTAGCGGCAAACGCTAAAACACTGGTGTGGGGAGACGTCAGCAGGCGGTGCTGAAGCTCATCAGCTTGGGGGACAGACAGCACAGTGCCTCCGAGGTCAGGGATGCCATCCTGGCTGAGATGGCATTTTTTTTTCCCTGCTACACCTGGGGCCTGGCATTTTTACGCCTGTGATAATGGCTGGAACCTGGTAGCGGCTCTGGAGCTTGCCAGCCTCCAACACGTTCCATGTTTGGCCCACGTCTAACCTAGTGGTGCAAAGTTTTTTAAAAACATACCCAAATGTACCGAAGCTACTGTTGAAAATGCGGCGCTTGTGCGCCCACTTTTGCAAGTGCACAGGAGTCGCTGCTAGCCTAAAAACACTCTAGCAAGGCCTACATCTGTCCAAACACAGGCTGTTGTCCGTCATTCACACACGCTGAAACCCTACAATACCATATCTTGAGCAGGGTGTGTGAGCTGCACAGACCTTTGATGGAGTTCCATCTACAAAACCCAAGGGTTCCTCAAAGTCAGCAACCAAAGTTTCTGCACCATGAGTTTCCAGGGGTGGCAGAGTTATGGCTAGGGGAAGAGGCATGGATAGGGATGATGTCTAGGGGCAAAAGCAGTGTGGATGTGGAGGCAAGCTAAGCAGGAAAAACTGGGGGTACAAGCTAAGGCATGGACTGGGGTGATGTCTAGGGGCAAAAGCAGTGTGGATGTGGAGGCAAGCTAAGCAGGAAAAACTGGGGATACAAGCTAAGGCATGGACTGGGGTGATGTCTAGGGGCAAAAGCAGTGTGGATGTGGAGGCAAGCTAAGCAGGAAAAACTGGGGGTACAAGCTAAGGCATGGACTGGGGTGATGTCTAGGGGCAAAAGCAGTGTGGATGTGGAGGCAAGCTAAGCAGGAAAAACTGGGGGTACAAGCTAAGGCATGGACTGGGGTGATGTCTAGGGGCAAAAGCAGTGTGGATGTGGAGGCAAGCTAAGCAGGAAAAACTGGGGGTACAAGCTAAGGCATGGACTGGGGTGATGTCTAGGGGCAAAAGCAGTGTGGATGTGGAGGCAAGCAAAGCAGGGAAAATGGTGGCTAGAGGCAAAGGGATGTCCATAGGCAGCAAGGGCAAAGATGCAAAACTCTCCCGTTTCAAGAATTTTCCTGATTTGTTTCCCCACAAAACATTCCTGGGAGGAGGGCTGAAACACCACCCTCCTCCTCCTCCGCTGTTAGATTTACCCCAGCTACGAGCTGAAAACGCTGCAACACTGGTGTGGGGAGACGTCAGCAGGCTGGGCTGAAGCTCATCAGCTTGGGAGACGGACAGCACACTGCCTCTGAGGTCAGGGATGCCATCCTGGATGAGATGGCAATTTGTTTATCCCCGCTGCCCCTGGGGCCAGGTTTTTTAGCTTGTTGGAGGGCTCTGGAGCTTGCCAGCCTCCAACACGTTCCATGCCTGGCCCACATGTTCAATGTAGTGGTGCAATGATTTTTAAAAACATACCCCAAATTAGCTGAGCTAAGGGTGAAAGTGCGGCACTTGGACACCCACTTTCCCAAGTCTACAGTACCTGGAGCTAGCCGCAATACACTCCAGCAAGGCCTACATCTGCCTGAAGCACCTACTGTTGTGCGAGGTCACCACACGCTCTAACCCTAGATACCGTATGTTCAGCAGGGTGTGTGAGCAGCAGAGACCTTTGATGGAGTACCAGCTACAAAACCCAAGGGTTCCTCAGAGTCAGCTCCCTCACTTTCTGCACCATGAGTTTCCATGGGTGGCAGACTTATGGCTAGAGGCACAGGCATGGATAGGGGTGATGTGTAGGGGCAAAAGCAGTGTGGATGTGGAGGCAAGCTAAGCAGCAAAAACTGGGGGTACAAGCAGCCGGTGACATCATCACTGACAAGCACAGCTGTCTGTCAGCTGACAGGCTGACTTTCACCAAAATGAACAGACAATGGATAGACTCATCATATACATGTCAGTTACATGACAAATTTAGTGCAATTTGCAAGTCCAAGATGGTTTGGAGATCTGCGGAGAGGAATCTCACCACCTCTTGCGGGTGCCATCATTTGGAAGGCAAGCCCTGGGCTCAGTGGGTGAGAGCAAGCGCAGGATAATCGTCGTTTGGCCTGGCGGCCACTGCCTCTTCCACTGTTGACAGGGCTGGCGCTGCAGTCCAGACCAGGAGCCAGGACACCTCCACATCTGCCTCTGACACTTTGGGGAGTTCACCCTTATCCTCACCTTTTCCTGCCATTTCTCCTTTTGCCCGCGCCATCATGCACCTCTTCCCAGCAACTCCCCATCTCCCAAGCCTTTCATTTCATGCTAAAGTACAGCGCAACCCACCCACATGCCCAAGGCTTCAACGGCCTCATCTCAAGAAATCTGGCCCAGGAGATGTTGGAATCCCGGCTGGGGGACACTCTGCCCTTTTTGGGCAGAGTGTCTACTGCGCCACCGCACTGTGCCGTCCACACCAGCACTTTCCCCCAAACATGAGGCGGTCCCTAAATTCAGCGCTTAGCCCTAAAGTTCCATGTGACCAGTTACGAATGGACAAGTGCATGCGGACAGGGACGCTACCTTTCAATTTGGGCACAGTGGTTGAATGTAGTTGAGGCGTGGACCGGGTCGCAAAATGTGGTGGCCTGACTTGTCTCCCCACACAACATTCCTGGGAGGAGGGCTGAAACACCACCCTCCTCCGCTGTTAAATTGACCCCAGCTACGAGCTGGAAACGCTGCAACACTGGTGTGGGGAGACGTCAGCGGGCCGTGCTGAAGCTCATCAGCTTGGGGGCCAGACAGCACACTGCCTACAAAGTGAGTCATGCCATCCTCGATGAGACGGCAATGTGGTTTTTGCCACTGCACCTGGGCCCAGGCATGTTGTCATGTGTGATAATGGCCGTAACCTGGGATTGGCTCTGTAGCTTGGCAGCCTGCAACATATTCCATGCCTGGGCCACGTTTTTAACTCATTGCTGCTAATCTTTTGAAAAAGGTACCCCAATGTTCCTGAGCTACTGGTGAAAGTGTGGCGCTTGTGCGGATAGTTTTTAAAGTGTATAGTTGCCGCTGCTAGCCTCTATGCACTCCTACAACGCCTGTACCTGCTGGAACAACGGCTGTTGTGCGACGTCTCCACACTGCTGGCACTAAACATATCATGTGTTGAGCAGAGTGTGTGAGCAGCACAGACCTTTGATGTAGTTCCAACTCCAAAACCCTCGGGTTCGTCAAAGTCAACTCCCTCAGTTGCTCAACCATGAGTGGCCATGGGTGGCAGACTTATGTGAAATCCCATCCCATCCATTGCACTGGACACGAAACATTAGCATGCGCTCAGCACAACTTCGGATATGGCAGATGCGTTAAGCAGGGTGCAGGGTACAACACAGACCAGGCCCGAGCACCAGGAACAGGTGTTAGAAATACTGCAGCATCTGCCATTTCCTTCCAATTTTGGGGTTTTGGACCCGCCACCGACTTGTCTGGACCTAAGTGGGGATCATGAGACACAGTTGCCATCAAGGCAAGCTGTGGTCATGTGCGGTTTGCAGTAAGGGGGCAGTGCGCAATTGGAAGAGGAGTTGGTGGATGACGAGGCCACCGACCCCACATGGACAGGGGTGATGTCTAGGGGCTAAAGCAGTGTAGATGTAGAGGGAAGCTAAATCAACAAAAAACCTGGGTAGAAGCAAAGGCATAAACTGGGGTGATGTTTAGGGGTGAAAGCAGAGTAGATGTGGAGGGAAGCTAAGCAGCAAAAACAGTGGGTAGAAGCAAAGGCATGCAAAACTCTACCCTGTTGGAAGACTTATTCCTAGGTCTGGAACACGTTAATGGCCCCCCTGGACAAATTACTGCCACTCAGGGGCCTAGTGTCACCAGGAGGGACAAGTATAGGCGCATGTTGTGGGAATACCTGGCCGACACCAGCTCTGTCCTCTCCGATCCCTCTGTGCTCTACAGCCTAAACTTATTTTCTCATCTTTTTTTCTGAACTGCACATCTCTTGCCTGCTTCCTTTGGGATCTTAGAAATGGTGGTCCACTTCCACAGATGGTAACTTCAATAGACAGTGTAACGGGAGTAGCTGAGGGATCGCTGTCTTAACTACTTTTTGGCACAAAATTAACTTCCAAAGCCAAATATGGTGCAAGTATATGATGCAAGGACACCTACACACCTATCTCTGACACATTGGGGAGTTCACCCTCATGCGCCCTTTTGGCCTGCACCATCATGCGCCTCTTCCCAGCCACTCCACATTTCCCAAGCTTTTCATTGCAGGCAGAAGTACAATACAACCCACCCCCATGCCCAAGCCTGTAACAGCCTCATCGATAAACTGCTGGCCCTGGAGATGTTGGTGTTTGTTTATGCTTCTGGAGACCCAGGCCTTCCGTCAGCAGATGGCAGCTGGGGCACCTCCCTATGCTGGGCCTAGCCGTTACTACTTCTCTTGGTGTGCTGTCTCTGCCTTGCGCCTGCATGTGTCCCATAACATCAGTCGGGCCCAGAGCTCTGCGCTTTGCTGCAAGGTCCACTTGACCACCGACACATGGACAAGCGCCTGTGGTCAGGGATGCTGCAGTGCTTATCTTTAATGACAGGCAGGGTGAATGTGGTGGAGTCTGTTCCCCGGGTGCAAACTGGGGTGGCCTATCTCCTCTCCCAGGCCAAAATTCATGGCAGGAGTAGACTGAAACCCTACGAAGCTGCAACCTCCACCCCAGCTACTAGCGGAAAACACTGTAACACTGGCATGGGGAGATGTCAGTAGGCCGTGCTGAAACTGATCAGCTTGGGGGACAGACAGCACAGTGCCTCCGAGGTCAGGGATGCCATCCTGGCTGAGATGGCATTTTTTTTTCCCTGCTACACCTGGGGCCTGGCATTTTTGCGCCTGTGATAATGGCTGGAACCTGGTAGCAGATCTGGAGCTTGCCAGACTCAAACACGGTCCACGCATGGCCCACGTTTTCCAACTTGTTGGTGCCATGTTTCTTTGAAACCTACACCATTGTGCCTGATATACAGGTCAAAGTGGGGCCATTTTCGTAAGTGAGAACTAGCCTCTGCTAGGCAGAAAACATTCAGAGCACACTCCTCTCATCTTCGCACCGTTGGCTGGCGGAGGAAGACGAGGGGGTTGGAGTGGCATCTGATGTCCCTATCCCACACGAGGCTAGAGGGTGCACTTCAGTGCATCCCATTGCTTCACCACAAATGGTGTGAAGGGGAGTGGAAAATGGAGGAAATGGAGAGTGACCCTTACAGTTGGGGCCAGCAAAGGCATGCCAAGTAACACACTGGCACACATGGCTGACTTCATCTTGGGTTGCTTTTCAACACATATTTCACATCATGAAGAACAAATAATACTGGATTTTTTCAAGCCTCGAACCCCGGTCTAGGTCTAATGTCTGTTCCTTTCTTATATTAGGGGAGAGGGAAAAAAAATTACTTCAGTGATACGTTTAGCGTACATAGACTGACTATTAATGTGTATCCCACTTAGTGTTGTTAGGGTTACACACCGTCACAACCTGGCTAAAGCTTCTATAGCTGTTAATAAAGTCAACATAACTTTACGGTATCCAAAAAGACAGCTGGTACCGACAGAGAGCAAGACAAATGTCACCCAAAGCTGTGAGCTCTGAACACCCACAGTGACTTTGGCGTCATCATCATTATAAGGGAGCGGGTGGTAATAAATAACTTGGCAGTGCCTAAAACCCAAAAAGCTTATACAACTATATTTACATTAAGATACACAAATGAAACTTTTCAGTAGCATGTCATGAGACAAGCTGATAAGCTCTTCCTTTGTGCAGTGCTATTTGAAAGTTAAACGCTGCCTTTATTTTAATTCTGGAGAAGGTGCAGACATTAGATTTAGAACATGTTGTCTTCATTGTCCAAATCCTCTATATAGGTAACGTGTTTTTCGGGCCGAGCTGTCTGGGAACGAGCTGGTGCAGCACTGACAACCTGGGTGAATATGGCAAGAGCCTGAGATGTAGGGTGAATGAATCCCCAAATTATTTGTGGAATTCCCAGTGAGACAATGGCACTGTATACCAGTATTAAAAATTGTGGGTGCACATAACCCCCATATATTCTTTGAATTCCCAGTCAGACAATGGCACTGTATACCAGTATTAAAAATTGTGGGTGCACATAACCCCCATATATTCTTTGAATTCCCAGTGAGACAAAGGAACTGTATAGCAGTATTAAAAATTGTGGGTGCACATAACCCCAATATATTCTTTGAATTCCCAGTCAGACAATGGCACTGTATACCAGTATTAAAAATTGTGGGTGCACATAACCCCCATATATTCCTTGAATTCCCAGTGAGACAAAGGAACTGTATAGCAGTATTAAAAATTGTGGGTGCACGTAACCCCCATATATTCTTTGAATTCCCAGTCAGACAATGGCACTGTATACCAGTAGTAAAAATTGTGGGTGCACATAACCCCAATATATTCTTTGAATTCCCAGTCAGACAATGGCACTGTATACCAGTAGTAAAAATTGTGGGTGCACATAACCCCCATATATTCTTTGAATTCCCAGTGAGACAAAGGAACTGTATAGCAGTATTAAAAATTGTGGGTGCACGTAACCCCCATATATTCTTTGAATTCCCAGTCAGACAATGGCACTGTATACCAGTAGTAAAAATTGTGGGTGCACATAACCCCCATATATTCTTTGAATTCCCAGTCAGACAATGGCACTATATACCAGTAGTAAAAATTGTGGGTGCACATAACCCCAATATATTCTTTGAATTCCCAGTCAGACAATGGCACTGTATACCAGTAGTAAAAATTGTGGGTGCACATAACCCCCATATATTCTTTGAATTCCCAGTGAGACAAAGGAACTGTATAGCAGTATTAAAAATTGTGGGTGCACGTAACCCCCATATATTCTTTGAATTCCCAGTGAGACAATGGCACTGTATACCAGTATTAAAAATTGTGGGTGCACATAACCCCCATATATTCTTTGAATTCCCAGTCAGACAATGGCACTATATACCAGTAGTAAAAATTGTGGGTGCACATAACCCCAATATATTCTTTGAATTCCCAGTCAGACAATGGCACTGTATACCAGTATTAAAAATTGTGGGTGCACATAACCCCCATATATTCTTTGAATTCCCAGTCAGACAATGGCACTATATACCAGTAGTAAAAATTGTGGGTGCACATAACCCCAATATATTCTTTGAATTCCCAGTCAGACAATGGCACTGTATACCAGTATTAAAAATTGTGGGTGCACATAACCCCCATATATTCTTTGAATTCCCAGTCAGACAATGGCACTGTATACCAGTATTAAAAATTGTGGGTGCACATAACCCCCATATATTCTTTGAATTCCCAGTCAGACAATGGCACTGTATACCAGTATTAAAAATTGTGGGTGCACATAACCCCCATATATTCTTTGAATTCCCAGTGAGACAATGGAACTGTATAGCAGTAGCAAAAATTGTGGGTGCACGTAACCCCAATATATTCTTTGAATTCCCAGTCAGACAGTGGCACTATATACCAGTATTAAAAATTGTGGGTGCACATAACCCCCATATATTCTTTGAATTCCCAGTGAGACAAAGGAACTGTATAGCAGTATTAAAAATTGTGGGTGCACGTAACCCCCATATATTCTTTGAATTCCCAGTCAGACAATGGCACTGTATACCAGTATTAAAAATTGTGGGTGCACATAACCCCCATATATTCTTTGAATTCCCAGTGAGACAATGGAACTGTATAGCAGTAGCAAAAATTGTGGGTGCACGTAACCCCAATATATTCTTTGAATTCCCAGTCAGACAGTGGCACTATATACCAGTATTAAAAATTGTGGGTGCACATAACCCCAATATATTCTTTGAATTCCCAGTCAGACAATGGCACTGTATACCAGTATTAAAAATTGTGGGTGCACATAACCCCCATATATTCTTTGAATTCCCAGTGAGACAATGGAACTGTATAGCAGTAGCAAAAATTGTGGGTGCACATAACCCCCATATATTCTTTGAATTCCCAGTCAGACAGTGGCACTATATACCAGTATTAAAAATTGTGGGTGCACATAACCCCAATATATTCTTTGAATTCCCAGTCAGACAATGGCACTGTATACCAGTATTAAAAATTGTGGGTGCACATAACCCCAATATATTCTTTGAATTCCCAGTCAGACAATGGCACTGTATACCAGTAGTAAAAATTGTGGGTGCACATAACCCCCATATATTCTTTGAATTCCCAGTCAGACAATGGCACTATATACCAGTAGTAAAAATTGTGGGTGCACATAACCCCAATATATTCTTTGAATTCCCAGTCAGACAATGGCACTGTATACCAGTAGTAAAAATTGTGGGTGCACATAACCCCCATATATTCTTTGAATTCCCAGTGAGACAAAGGAACTGTATAGCAGTATTAAAAATTGTGGGTGCACGTAACCCCCATATATTCTTTGAATTCCCAGTCAGACAATGGCACTGTATACCAGTATTAAAAATTGTGGGTGCACATAACCCCCATATATTCTTTGAATTCCCAGTCAGACAATGGCACTATATACCAGTAGTAAAAATTGTGGGTGCACATAACCCCAATATATTCTTTGAATTCCCAGTCAGACAATGGCACTGTATACCAGTATTAAAAATTGTGGGTGCACATAACCCCCATATATTCTTTGAATTCCCAGTCAGACAATGGCACTATATACCAGTAGTAAAAATTGTGGGTGCACATAACCCCAATATATTCTTTGAATTCCCAGTCAGACAATGGCACTGTATACCAGTATTAAAAATTGTGGGTGCACATAACCCCCATATATTCTTTGAATTCCCAGTCAGACAATGGCACTGTATACCAGTATTAAAAATTGTGGGTGCACATAACCCCCATATATTCTTTGAATTCCCAGTGAGACAAAGGAACTATATAGCAGTATTAAAAATTGTGGGTGCACGTAACCCCCATATATTCTTTGAATTCCCAGTCAGACAATGGCACTGTATACCAGTATTAAAAATTGTGGGTGCACATAACCCCCATATATTCTTTGAATTCCCAGTGAGACAATGGAACTGTATAGCAGTAGCAAAAATTGTGGGTGCACGTAACCCCCATATATTCTTTGAATTCCCAGTCAGACAATGGCACTATATACCAGTATTAAAAATTGTGGGTGCACATAACCCCAATATATTCTTTGAATTCCCAGTCAGACAATGGCACTGTATACCAGTATTAAAAATTGTGGGTGCACATAACCCCAATATATTCTTTGAATTCCCAGTCAGACAATGGCACTGTATACCAGTATTAAAAATTGTGGGTGCACATAACCCCCATATATTCTTTGAATTCCCAGTGAGACAAAGGAACTGTATAGCAGTATTAAAAATTGTGGGTGCACGTAACCCCCATATAATCTTTGAATTCCCAGTCAGACAATGGCACTGTATACCAGTAGTAAAAATTGTGGGTGCACATAACCCCAATATATTCTTTGAATTCCCAGTCAGACAATGGCACTGTATACCAGTAGTAAAAATTGTGGGTGCACATAACCCCCATATATTCTTTGAATTCCCAGTGAGACAAAGGAACTGTATAGCAGTATTAAAAATTGTGGGTGCACGTAACCCCCATATATTCTTTGAATTCCCAGTCAGACAATGGCACTGTATACCAGTAGTAAAAATTGTGGGTGCACATAACCCCAATATATTCTTTGAATTCCCAGTCAGACAATGGCACTGTATACCAGTAGTAAAAATTGTGGGTGCACATAACCCCCATATATTCTTTGAATTCCCAGTGAGACAAAGGAACTGTATAGCAGTATTAAAAATTGTGGGTGCACGTAACCCCCATATATTCTTTGAATTCCCAGTCAGACAATGGCACTGTATACCAGTAGTAAAAATTGTGGGTGCACATAACCCCAATATATTCTTTGAATTCCCAGTCAGACAATGGCACTGTATACCAGTAGTAAAAATTGTGGGTGCACATAACCCCCATATATTCTTTGAATTCCCAGTGAGACAAAGGAACTGTATAGCAGTATTAAAAATTGTGGGTGCACGTAACCCCCATATATTCTTTGAATTCCCAGTCAGACAATGGCACTGTATACCAGTAGTAAAAATTGTGGGTGCACATAACCCCCATATATTCTTTGAATTCCCAGTGAGACAAAGGAACTGTATAGCAGTATTAAAAATTGTGGGTGCACGTAACCCCCATATATTCTTTGAATTCCCAGTCAGACAATGGCACTGTATACCAGTAGTAAAAATTGTGGGTGCACATAACCCCCATATATTCTTTGAATTCCCAGTCAGACAATGGCACTATATACCAGTAGTAAAAATTGTGGGTGCACATAACCCCAATATATTCTTTGAATTCCCAGTCAGACAATGGCACTGTATACCAGTATTAAAAATTGTGGGTGCACATAACCCCCATATATTCTTTGAATTCCCAGTCAGACAATGGCACTATATACCAGTAGTAAAAATTGTGGGTGCACATAACCCCAATATATTCTTTGAATTCCCAGTCAGACAATGGCACTGTATACCAGTAGTAAAAATTGTGGGTGCACATAACCCCCATACATTCTTTGAATTCCCAGTCAGACAATGGCACTATATACCAGTAGTAAAAATTGTGGGTGCACATAACCCCAATATATTCTTTGAATTCCCAGTCAGACAATGGCACTGTATACCAGTATTAAAAATTGTGGGTGCACATAACCCCCATATATTCTTTGAATTCCCAGTCAGACAATGGCACTGTATACCAGTATTAAAAATTGTGGGTGCACATAACCCCCATATATTCTTTGAATTCCCAGTCAGACAATGGCACTGTATACCAGTATTAAAAATTGTGGGTGCACATAACCCCCATATATTCTTTGAATTCCCAGTGAGACAAAGGAACTGTATAGCAGTATTAAAAATTGTGGGTGCACGTAACCCCCATATATTCTTTGAATTCCCAGTCAGACAATGGCACTGTATACCAGTATTAAAAATTGTGGGTGCACATAACCCCCATATATTCTTTGAATTCCCAGTGAGACAAAGGAACTGTATAGCAGTATTAAAAATTGTGGGTGCACGTAACCCCCATATATTCTTTGAATTCCCAGTCAGACAATGGCACTGTATACCAGTATTAAAAATTGTGGGTGCACATAACCCCCATATATTCTTTGAATTCCCAGTGAGACAATGGAACTGTATAGCAGTAGCAAAAATTGTGGGTGCACGTAACCCCCATATATTCTTTGAATTCCCAGTCAGACAATGGCACTATATACCAGTATTAAAAATTGTGGGTGCACATAACCCCCATATATTCTTTGAATTCCCAGTGAGACAATGGAACTGTATAGCAGTATTAAAAATTGTGGGTGCACGTAACCCCCATATATTCTTTGAATTCCCAGTCAGACAATGGCACTGTATACCAGTATTAAAAATTGTGGGTGCACATAACCCCCATATATTCTTTGAATTCCCAGTCAGACAATGGCACTATATACCAGTAGTAAAAATTGTGGGTGCACATAACCCCAATATATTCTTTGAATTCCCAGTCAGACAATGGCACTGTATACCAGTATTAAAAATTGTGGGTGCACATAACCCCCATATATTCTTTGAATTCCCAGTCAGACAATGGCACTGTATACCAGTATTAAAAATTGTGGGTGCACATAACCCCCATATATTCTTTGAATTCCCAGTCAGACAATGGCACTGTATACCAGTATTAAAAATTGTGGGTGCACATAACCCCCATATATTCTTTGAATTCCCAGTGAGACAAAGGAACTGTATAGCAGTATTAAAAATTGTGGGTGCACATAACCCCCATATATTCTTTGAATTCCCAGTGAGACAATGGAACTGTATAGCAGTAGCAAAAATTGTGGGTGCACGTAACCCCCATATATTCTTTGAATTCCCAGTCAGACAATGGCACTATATACCAGTATTAAAAATTGTGGGTGCACATAACCCCAATATATTCTTTGAATTCCCAGTCAGACAATGGCACTGTATACCAGTATTAAAAATTGTGGGTGCACATAACCCCAATATATTCTTTGAATTCCCAGTCAGACAATGGCACTGTATACCAGTATTAAAAATTGTGGGTGCACATAACCCCCATATATTCTTTGAATTCCCAGTGAGACAAAGGAACTGTATACCAGTATTAAAAATTGTGGGTGCACATAACCCCCATATATTCTTTGAATTCCCAGTGAGACAAAGGAACTGTATAGCAGTATTAAAAATTGTGGGTGCACGTAACCCCCATATATTCTTTGAATTCCCAGTCAGACAATGGCACTATATACCAGTATTAAAAATTGTGGGTGCACATAACCCCAATATATTCTTTGAATTCCCAGTCAGACAATGGCACTGTATACCAGTATTAAAAATTGTGGGTGCACATAACCCCAATATATTCTTTGAATTCCCAGTGAGACAAAGGAACTGTATAGCAGTATTAAAAATTGTGGGTGCACGTAACCCCCATATATTCTTTGAATTCCCAGTCAGACAATGGCACTGTATACCAGTAGTAAAAATTGTGGGTGCACATAACCCCAATATATTCTTTGAATTCCCAGTCAGACAATGGCACTGTCTACCAGTAGTAAAAATTGTGGGTGCACATAACCCCCATATATTCTTTGAATTCCCAGTGAGACAAAGGAACTGTATAGCAGTATTAAAAATTGTGGGTGCACGTAACCCCCATATATTCTTTGAATTCCCAGTCAGACAATGGCACTGTATACCAGTAGTAAAAATTGTGGGTGCACATAACCCCAATATATTCTTTGAATTCCCAGTCAGACAATGGCACTGTATACCAGTATTAAAAATTGTGGGTGCACATAACCCCAATATATTCTTTGAATTCCCAGTCAGACAATGGCACTGTATACCAGTATTAAAAATTGTGGGTGCACATAACCCCCATATATTCTTTGAATTCCCAGTGAGACAAAGGAACTGTATAGCAGTATTAAAAATTGTGGGTGCACGTAACCCCCATATATTCTTTGAATTCCCAGTCAGACAATGGCACTGTATACCAGTAGTAAAAATTGTGGGTGCACATAACCCCAATATATTCTTTGAATTCCCAGTCAGACAATGGCACTGTATACCAGTATTAAAAATTGTGGGTGCACATAACCCCAATATATTCTTTGAATTCCCAGTCAGACAATGGCACTGTATACCAGTATTAAAAATTGTGGGTGCACATAACCCCCATATATTCTTTGAATTCCCAGTCAGACAATGGCACTGTATACCAGTAGTAAAAATTGTGGGTGCACATAACCCCCATATATTCTTTGAATTCCCAGTCAGACAATGGCACTGTATACCAGTAGTAAAAATTGTGGGTGCACATAACCCCAATATATTCTTTGAATTCCCAGTCAGACAATGGCACTGTATACCAGTAGTAAAAATTGTGGGTGCACATAACCCCCATATATTCTTTGAATTCCCAGTCAGACAATGGCACTGTATACCAGTAGTAAAAATTGTGGGTGCACATAACCCCAATATATTCTTTGAATTCCCAGTCAGACAATGGCACTATATACCAGTAGTAAAAATTGTGGGTGCATGTAACCCCCATATATTCTTTGAATTCCCAGTCAGACAATGGCACTGTATACCAGTATTAAAAATTGTGGGTGCACATAACCCCCATATATTCTTTGAATTCCCAGTCAGACAATGGCACTGTATACCAGTATTAAAAATTGTGGGTGCACATAACCCCCATATATTCTTTGAATTCCCAGTGAGACAAAGGAACTGTATAGCAGTATTAAAAATTGTGGGTGCACATAACCCCCATATATTCTTTGAATTCCCAGTGAGACAATGGAACTGTATAGCAGTATTAAAAATTGTGGGTGCACGTAACCCCCATATATTCTTTGAATTCCCAGTCAGACAATGGCACTATATACCAGTAGTAAAAATTGTGGGTGCACATAACCCCAATATATTCTTTGAATTCCCAGTCAGACAATGGCACTGTATACCAGTAGTAAAAATTGTGGGTGCACATAACCCCCATATATTCTTTGAATTCCCAGTGAGACAAAGGAACTGTATAGCAGTATTAAAAATTGTGGGTGCACGTAACCCCCATATATTCTTTGAATTCCCAGTCAGACAATGGCACTGTATACCAGTAGTAAAAATTGTGGGTGCACATAACCCCCATATATTCTTTGAATTCCCAGTCAGACAATGGCACTATATACCAGTAGTAAAAATTGTGGGTGCACATAACCCCAATATATTCTTTGAATTCCCAGTCAGACAATGGCACTGTATACCAGTATTAAAAATTGTGGGTGCACATAACCCCCATATATTCTTTGAATTCCCAGTCAGACAATGGCACTATATACCAGTAGTAAAAATTGTGGGTGCACATAACCCCAATATATTCTTTGAATTCCCAGTCAGACAATGGCACTGTATACCAGTAGTAAAAATTGTGGGTGCACATAACCCCCATATATTCTTTGAATTCCCAGTCAGACAATGGCACTATATACCAGTAGTAAAAATTGTGGGTGCACATAACCCCAATATATTCTTTGAATTCCCAGTCAGACAATGGCACTGTATACCAGTATTAAAAATTGTGGGTGCACATAACCCCCATATATTCTTTGAATTCCCAGTCAGACAATGGCACTGTATACCAGTATTAAAAATTGTGGGTGCACATAACCCCCATATATTCTTTGAATTCCCAGTCAGACAATGGCACTGTATACCAGTATTAAAAATTGTGGGTGCACATAACCCCCATATATTCTTTGAATTCCCAGTGAGACAAAGGAACTGTATAGCAGTATTAAAAATTGTGGGTGCACGTAACCCCCATATATTCTTTGAATTCCCAGTCAGACAATGGCACTGTATACCAGTATTAAAAATTGTGGGTGCACATAACCCCCATATATTCTTTGAATTCCCAGTGAGACAAAGGAACTGTATAGCAGTATTAAAAATTGTGGGTGCACGTAACCCCCATATATTCTTTGAATTCCCAGTCAGACAATGGCACTGTATACCAGTATTAAAAATTGTGGGTGCACATAACCCCCATATATTCTTTGAATTCCCAGTGAGACAATGGAACTGTATAGCAGTAGCAAAAATTGTGGGTGCACGTAACCTTCATATATTCTTTGAATTCCCAGTCAGACAATGGCACTATACACCAGTATTAAAAATTGTGGGTGCACATAACCCCCATATATTCTTTGAATTCCCAGTGAGACAATGGAACTGTATAGCAGTATTAAAAATTGTGGGTGCACGTAACCCCCATATATTCTTTGAATTCCCAGTCAGACAATGGCACTGTATACCAGTATTAAAAATTGTGGGTGCACATAACCCCCATATATTCTTTGAATTCCCAGTCAGACAATGGCACTATATACCAGTAGTAAAAATTGTGGGTGCACATGACCCCAATATATTCTTTGAATTCCCAGTCAGACAATGGCACTGTATACCAGTATTAAAAATTGTGGGTGCACATAACCCCCATATATTCTTTGAATTCCCAGTCAGACAATGGCACTGTATACCAGTATTAAAAATTGTGGGTGCACATAACCCCCATATATTCTTTGAATTCCCAGTCAGACAATGGCACTGTATACCAGTATTAAAAATTGTGGGTGCACATAACCCCCATATATTCTTTGAATTCCCAGTGAGACAAAGGAACTGTATAGCAGTATTAAAAATTGTGGGTGCACGTAACCCCCATATATTCTTTGAATTCCCAGTCAGACAATGGCACTGTATACCAGTATTAAAAATTGTGGGTGCACATAACCCCCATATATTCTTTGAATTCCCAGTGAGACAATGGAACTGTATAGCAGTAGCAAAAATTGTGGGTGCACGTAACCCCCATATATTCTTTGAATTCCCAGTCAGACAATGGCACTATATACCAGTATTAAAAATTGTGGGTGCACATAACCCCAATATATTCTTTGAATTCCCAGTCAGACAATGGCACTGTATACCAGTATTAAAAATTGTGGGTGCACATAACCCCCATATATTCTTTGAATTCCCAGTGAGACAAAGGAACTGTATACCAGTATTAAAAATTGTGGGTGCACATAACCCCCATATATTCTTTGAATTCCCAGTGAGACAAAGGAACTGTATAGCAGTATTAAAAATTGTGGGTGCACGTAACCCCCATATATTCTTTGAATTCCCAGTCAGACAATGGCACTGTATACCAGTATTAAAAATTGTGGGTGCACATAACCCCCATATATTCTTTGAATTCCCAGTGAGACAATGGAACTGTATAGCAGTAGCAAAAATTGTGGGTGCACGTAACCCCCATATATTCTTTGAATTCCCAGTCAGACAATGGCACTATATACCAGTATTAAAAATTGTGGGTGCACATAACCCCAATATATTCTTTGAATTCCCAGTCAGACAATGGCACTGTATACCAGTATTAAAAATTGTGGGTGCACATAACCCCAATATATTCTTTGAATTCCCAGTCAGACAATGGCACTGTATACCAGTATTAAAAATTGTGGGTGCACGTAACCCCCATATATTCTTTGAATTCCCAGTCAGACAATGGCACTGTATACCAGTAGTAAAAATTGTGGGTGCACATAACCCCAATATATTCTTTGAATTCCCAGTCAGACAATGGCACTGTATACCAGTAGTAAAAATTGTGGGTGCACATAACCCCCATATATTCTTTGAATTCCCAGTGAGACAAAGGAACTGTATAGCAGTATTAAAAATTGTGGGTGCACGTAACCCCCATATATTCTTTGAATTCCCAGTCAGACAATGGCACTGTATACCAGTAGTAAAAATTGTGGGTGCACATAACCCCAATATATTCTTTGAATTCCCAGTCAGACAATGGCACTGTATACCAGTATTAAAAATTGTGGGTGCACATAACCCCCATATATTCTTTGAATTCCCAGTCAGACAATGGCACTATATACCAGTAGTAAAAATTGTGGGTGCACATAACCCCAATATATTCTTTGAATTCCCAGTCAGACAATGGCACTGTATACCAGTATTAAAAATTGTGGGTGCACATAACCCCCATATATTCTTTGAATTCCCAGTGAGACAAAGGAACTGTATAGCAGTATTAAAAATTGTGGGTGCACGTAACCCCCATATATTCTTTGAATTCCCAGTCAGACAATGGCACTGTATACCAGTAGTAAAAATTGTGGGTGCACATAACCCCCATATATTCTTTGAATTCCCAGTCAGACAATGGCACTGTATACCAGTATTAAAAATTGTGGGTGCACATAACCCCCATATATTCTTTGAATTCCCAGTGAGACAAAGGAACTGTATAGCAGTATTAAAAATTGTGGGTGCACGTAACCCCCATATATTCTTTGAATTCCCAGTCAGACAATGGCACTGTATACCAGTAGTAAAAATTGTGGGTGCACATAACCCCCATATATTCTTTGAATTCCCAGTCAGACAATGGCACTATATACCAGTAGTAAAAATTGTGGGTGCACATAACCCCAATATATTCTTTGAATTCCCAGTCAGACAATGGCACTGTATACCAGTATTAAAAATTGTGGGTGCACATAACCCCCATATATTCTTTGAATTCCCAGTCAGACAATGGCACTATATACCAGTAGTAAAAATTGTGGGTGCACATAACCCCAATATATTCTTTGAATTCCCAGTCAGACAATGGCACTGTATACCAGTAGTAAAAATTGTGGGTGCACATAACCCCCATATATTCTTTGAATTCCCAGTCAGACAATGGCACTATATACCAGTAGTAAAAATTGTGGGTGCACATAACCCCAATATATTCTTTGAATTCCCAGTCAGACAATGGCACTGTATACCAGTATTAAAAATTGTGGGTGCACATAACCCCCATATATTCTTTGAATTCCCAGTCAGACAATGGCACTGTATACCAGTATTAAAAATTGTGGGTGCACATAACCCCCATATATTCTTTGAATTCCCAGTCAGACAATGGCACTGTATACCAGTATTAAAAATTGTGGGTGCACATAACCCCCATATATTCTTTGAATTCCCAGTGAGACAAAGGAACTGTATAGCAGTATTAAAAATTGTGGGTGCACGTAACCCCCATATATTCTTTGAATTCCCAGTCAGACAATGGCACTGTATACCAGTATTAAAAATTGTGGGTGCACATAACCCCCATATATTCTTTGAATTCCCAGTGAGACAATGGAACTGTATAGCAGTATTAAAAATTGTGGGTGCACGTAACCCCCATATATTCTTTGAATTCCCAGTCAGACAATGGCACTGTATACCAGTAGTAAAAATTGTGGGTGCACGTAACCCCCATATATTCTTTGAATTCCCAGTCAGACAATGGCACTATATACCAGTATTAAAAATTGTGGGTGCACATAACCCCCATATATTCTTTGAATTCCCAGTCAGACAATGGCACTGTATACCAGTAGTAAAAATTGTGGGTGCACATAACCCCCATATATTCTTTGAATTCCCAGTGAGACAATGGCACTGTATACCAGTAGTAAAAATTGTGGGTGCACGTAACCCCCATATATTCTTTGAATTCCCAGTCAGACAATGGCACTATATACCAGTATTAAAAATTGTGGGTGCACATAACCCCCATATATTCTTTGAATTCCCAGTCAGACAATGGCACTGTATACCAGTAGTAAAAATTGTGGGTGCACATAACCCCCATATATTTTTTGAATTCCCAGTCAGACAATGGCACTGTATACCAGTATTAAAAATTGTGGGTGCACATAACCCCCATATATTCTTTGAATTCCCAGTGAGACAAAGGAACTGTATAGCAGTATTAAAAATTGTGGGTGCACGTAACCCCCATATATTCTTTGAATTCCCAGTCAGACAATGGCACTGTATAGCAGTATTAAAAATTGTGGGTGCACGTAACCCCCATATATTCTTTGAATTCCCAGTCAGACAATGGCACTATATACCAGTAGCAAAAATTGTGGGTGTATATAGCCCCAATTCTATTGCTAGGGGACTTGCAGGGTATTTCTGAGGTGAAGGTGGGGGGGCACACCGTTGGAACGGGGATTTGGGGTGTATATATGGGGTATACGGGAATACACTGTCAGTGTGTTCCATTCAGGATCCTGGGAAAGCTGGGTTGCGGCGATTGAGCCCGTCAGTGCCACGTTACACTGACAAGCTTCTCCCTGGAATTGAAGTTATATGTAAGCCCAATATATTCTTTGAATTCCCAGTGAGACAATGGCACTATATGGCAGTAGCAAAAATAGTGGGTGTATATAGCCCCAATCCTATTGCTAGGGGACTTGCAGGGTATTTCTGGGGTGAAGGTGGGGGGGCACACCGTTGGAACGGGTATCGGGGGTATATATCGGGTATACGGGAATACACTGACAGTGTATTCCATTCAGGATCCTGGGAAAGCTGGGTTGCGGCGATTGAGCCCGTCAGTGCCACGTTACACTGACAAGCTTCTCCCTGGAATTTAGCTCTTATAAGAGCTGTTGGTTGTCTTCTCCTTCCTATCCTAGCCTGTCCCTGCCTACCCAGAATCTAACCCCTAGCTAACTGGACGGAAACCTCCGTCCTCGGTGAATTGCAAGCTCAGAATGACGCGAAGCTGGGCGGCGCTGTTCTTTTAAATTAGAGGTCACATGTTTTCGGCAGCCAATGGGTTTTGCCTACTTTTTTCAACGTCACCGGTGTCGTAGTTCCTGTCCCACCTACCCTGTGCTGTTATTGGAGCAAAAAAGGCGCCAGGGAAGGTGGGAGGGGAATCGAGTAATGGCGCACTTTACCACGCGGTGTTCGATTCGATTCGAACATGCCGAACAGCCTAATATCCGATCGAACATGAGTTCGATAGAACACTGTTCGCTCATCTCTAGTCTGGACCAGAAATTGTCCCAGTACTGAAGTGGTTAAATATTATGTCTTGTGAAAACAGGTTTATTATACATCTGAGTAGACTTCTATGTTTCCAGCACTGCCGTGTGTGTGAGCCTTTCATAAGTACATATAAGTACATATGTCTTAAATAAAACTAGCTATGAAATCAATTAAGCCGTTACACAAGACCTATAAAATGCCTTGTTCTATAATTTGTTTGTTGCAGCTGAGCAGGCCAGAAATTCACATGAGACAAATCTATTTTAGAAATGTTGAGCTTTAATTTACTAAAGTTTACTTAAATTTGCGGTTTCCTCCTTTAGGACCCCATGCTATCTGCCAGAAAACGGAGTTGCTCTGCATGAAACCATATGTCACTGGTAGGCAGAGACTCCTAACAGCATAGATAACTACAGCTAGGATTCCCTGTCCTGGCATACTGTTATAGAGGACCTTTCATTACTTCCAATAAGTTCAGCTCTTTATATCTATTAATAGGCTCTGCCCTACTGATTCTGTCACAGTTTGATCACTTTGTGTAGCCCCCACCGTTCCTGAGCATTCAATGCTGTTAGTTTTGGTGTCTGATATGTTATTTAGGCCCTGTACTGTCAGGAGGGCGCGTGTCAGGCAGGAGCAGACAAGAAGTGTGATTCTGAGCTCTGACACTGGCTGCCTCTTATTGGAGCTCTGAATCACACCCCTTGCCTGATACTGCCCTTATGACATTACAGAGCTTACATAGCACATCAGACACCAAAACTACCTGCACTTACCACTCAGGAATGGAGAGAGCTAGAGAGAAAAGGTGAATGCAGGATAAGACGAAGGCCCTTCATTGCAGAAAAGCTGTTTTTTGTTGAAGACTTTTTTTTTTTAACCACAGCCAGTAGTAGATTGATCAGAAGGGATATGTATAAGAGCTTCCTATATATTTCCCATTCCTTCTATAGCCACTACTAGGTTTGGCTCAAAAAATGCAGCAAATTCTGCAACAAAAAAAGTAGAGTTTCTGCAATAGCCGTGAGCATGAGACCTTACTACCTGCCAAGGGAACTATCACATGTTATTGTGCTAGCTGAATATGTCCCCACCTCTGCTAAAGCTGACGCTGCCTGTGAAGTTCTCCATGCTGCTGTGACCGAGCTGCAATCATCTCACCTCCATGCCCTCCTCCTGGTGTCTGGAGACATCAACCATGTCTCTCCAGCATCCACTCTACCAGGTTTCACACAGTATGTAAACTGCCACACAAGAGACAACAAAACGCTGGACTTGCTCTTTGCCAATGTAAGGGATGCATATAACTCATCTGCCCTACCGCCCCTACGCAGATCAGATCACAACCTGGAACATCTGCAACCCACTTACACTCCACTGGTGCACAGAGAACCGGCTGTTACCCGTACAGTGAAAATTTGGTCAGAGAGAAGTGTCGAGACTCTGAGGGACTGTTTTAATATAACATTATGGGAAGTGTTTCAAGACGCATTTCCATGTGACATTGAGGGACTCACACAATGCATAATGGACTACATTAATTTCTGTGTGGACAGCACGGTATCAACTAGAAAGGTGAGGTGTTTCTCCAATAACAAACCATGGGTCAACTCTGAGATTAAAGCTCTTCTCAAGCAGAAAAAGAGAATCTTTAGATCTGGTGACAAAAATGGCCTGGGGGAGGTGCAAAAACAGTTGAGACAACTAATCAGAGAGGGGAAAGCCAACTACAGGCAGAAGATGGAACTACAGATGGGGAAAGGTAGAGTCTCAAAGGTGTGGGACAGTCTGAAGGTGATATCTGGACACAAACAAAAGGCTGGTCACCAGATAGAAGGTGACAGGAAGTAGATTAACAAGCTTAATCTATTCTTCAATAGATTTGACTCCAAGCCAACTCTCCCTTCACCAGCATGTTATCAACCCCCCTCCCCTCACACACCAAGACCCAACCCCCACCGACCTGCAATCTGACTATTTGATCCTCAAGGAGTCTCAAGTATATAGGGAAATCAAGAGGATTAAAGCAGACAAGGCCGGAGGACCTGATGGGATAAGCGCAAGAGTTCTTAAAATGTGTACATGTGTGCACATGTACAATATGAGTTTAAAGCTGGGAGTGGTACTCAACTGTGGAAAACATCTTGCGTGGTACCAGTACCAAGGAAACCCAACCCAATGGACTACAATGACCACCGAGCTGTAGTAGTGACATCCCAACTGATGAAGGTCCTAGAGAAACTGGTCCTGACACACCTACGCCCCCTAGTGAGCTCCGCTATGGACCCCCTCCAGTTTGCCTATTGACCGGGCATTGGGGTAGATGACGCCATCATCCACCTTCTTCACAGAGCTCTCACTCACCTGGAGAAACCCGGAAACACTGCAAGAATAATGTTCTTTGATTTCTCCAGTGCATTCAACACCATTCAGCCAGGGCTATTGAGGGAGAAGCTGAACCTTGGTGGTGTGGACCATCACCTGTCCAACTAGATACTAGACTACCTGACAAACTGCCCTCAGTATGTGAGAGCTCAGGACTGTGTGTCTGACACTGTGATCTGTAGTACAGGGGCACCACAAGGTACAGTTCTTGTCCCATTTCTCTTCACACTGTACACTGTTGACTTTAGGCACAACTCATCCAGCCGTTACTTACAGAGGTACTCTGATGACTCTGCTATAGTAGGCCTTATCACTGATGGTGACGATAGGGAATACTTTGTTGAATGGTGCCAGCAGAACCACCTCAGGATTAATGCTGGGAAGACCAAGGAGATGGTAGTGGACTTTAGTAAAGTGCTCTGACCCCGGTGGAGATCCAAGGGACATGCATTGAGATAGTCAGGACCTATAAGTATCTGGGTGTGCTCCTTAATAATAAACTAGACTGGGCTGATCACCTTGAGGCGCTGCATAGAAAGGATCACAGCAGTCTCTACCTGCTCAGGAGGCTGAGGGCCTTCGGAGTCCAGGGGCCACTTCTTAGGGCCTTTTTCAACTCTGTGGTTGCTTCAGCCATCTTTTTCGGTGTGGTCTGCTGGGGGAGCAGTATATCAACCAGGGACAGAAATAGACTTGACAGGCTGATCAGAAGGGCCAGCTCTGTCCTGGGGAGCCCCCTGGACCCAGTACAGGTGGTGGGTGACAGAAGGATACTTTCCGTGGTGAGCTCCATGCGGGAGAACAAATCCCACCCCATGTATGAGACCTTGATGGCACTTAGCAGCACTGTAAGTGACTGTCTGCTTCACCCCAAGTGTGAGAAGGAGCGTTATCACAAGTCTTTCCTTCCAACCGCGACCAGGCTGTATAATCTACATCACACCAAGCAAAGATCACTCCGTACGGAAAACTAATGATTATGATTATGAAGTCTTCCTTCTTTCTTTTTCTGTTCCTTAGCTGCTATGGACTCCTAGTATATCTTCTCTTCTCATCTTATGTGTGTCTACTTCTGTAATATATTACTGTGTATTATCCTGTATCTGTATTACTATGCTGCTGTAACATACTGAAATTTCCCCACTGTGGGACTATTAAAGGATTATCTTATCTTATTATCTTATCTTATATGCAGACTACCTCTGTAACTATCAGCAGTGTACCTTGAATGGGTGCAGAGGGTGCAGTCGCATCCAGGCCCAGGAACCTTAGGGGGCCCATAAGCACTGGCATCAGTATTGAGATTGCAGCTTCCATCTGGCCCATAAACCAAGGAGATTACCCTAACCACACTAAGTTGGATTAAACTCCTTAGCACCCATAACCATCACTATCAAGAATTCGCTGTAGGAATAATGTAGGGGACCCCGGACAAAATATTGCTCCGTGGACCACAAGACTTTAGTTACGGCACTGTTAGATATGCTACATTTATTAACTTGCTCTTAGCCTGTTCCTTTCTAAACTTCCGGCAATAGAAACTGAAGCAGAGGGGAAAGGAATTTGGAAAACCTGAATACATGCAGTATAGTAAAGAAACAGATTTGTAATGATGAAGAAAATAAAAAATATTAAATAAAATAGCAAAAATGAAAAAGTCCACTTCTACTTACAGAAAATCTCCACACCCCACCAATATCATCGCTCCTTTCAAAACAGGTGGGCTCCAACCCTTCATGCAGACAACACTTAATGGATGTCAAGCCACTCACCCCCGCCCCAATGACAGCGATCCTCATATTGTATCTAAAAAGAAAAGTGCAGAACACAAAATGAATAAAGCCACGGAAGTGTTCTTATGAAGAGATATGCTATGGTACTAGAATATTAGGCATGATAAAAACCACAGAACTATAATAAGAAAATGCATATATAATAAAGCCTTGATGTAAAAAAGTTAATTTTCTGATGAGACATTCCTCCAATTCCCACCACTTGGAATCCAAAAACTACACGTAAAAAGCTAAGCTACTGCAACACTCTCTTCAGTCTACTGGTAAATAGCATTTCTCTAATCTATACTAAACTGTTTTCAGCTAAGGGTCCGTTCACACGGAGTAAAGTGGCACTGATTCTGGCATGATAACTCGCGTAAGAATCAGCGCTGAAAACCTTTCTATAGGCTGGTCATGGTAATGCGTGCGGCGTTTAGTGACTTGGTCCACAGTACGACCCTGGGTTAGCTCCAGTTTTACTCCATGCATTGACACGATCACTCTATACATAGGGGTGCCTGTGGTGGTATATATTGTACTGTCCTCCAAACTGCAGCAAAAGAGCTGGAAACCAATGTTACTGGGATTATGGTTTCCTGATCATTGGTTCCATTGGTAATCCTGTATATCCAATGGCTAATATTTATAGAGATATATCAAAAATTTTGATCTGACTCGGCGAGTACCGGTATGTCACCGAACAACATTTTATGGTAGATATCTTTACAGAGATCGGCTCGCCTGGCATTTACTAAGCCTATTAAACTTTGTACTGGCTTGGTCTTGTCTTGTTGGCAGAAATTTGCAGATTTTTTTAGGCTGTTGGTCTTTATTAACTTATTCAGCAATGTCATACCTTAACAGATGTGTAAGAAATAGGTAACTAGTCCTAACGTTAATGAAAAAACAGGGAGGGAGTTACCGTGTAATCTCATGTGAACTGCCTAATGTGGATTCCTGTATATTATCCTATGCATATGATAGGGATGGCAGCTTTGGCTACTGTTCTATTGGGTTTACTCCAATTCCATATCCATCCGTGTAGCTTTATATCTCTTTCTACCGCCCTCACATCAATATACAGTGCAACACTAAGGAGCGCTATCAATATTTTGACTATAATGTATCATACAGTGGCATCCAAATGTATTCATACCCCTTGAATTTTCACATTTTGTCACAATCACAAACTTAAATGATCAATTTAGGGTACTAAACTACCCAGTGTCTGTGCAATTCTTCAATGAAGCCAAGGACATACAACCCAGCTTCACTGCGCAAGCGCTGGAGGTACAGAGCATGCACACTGAAGCCGAGGTGTACTTCTCTGACTTCAGTGAAGAACTGTGCTGGTGCGGGGAGTGCAGTGACACGACAAGGGCCTGTGGGTGGTTTAGTGTCCCAAATCAAACTGACAGGTTCCCTTTAAGTATAGAAATTATTTCCAGGGGCACACATATAGCTTGTGTAGCCTGTTCGCTTCCCAGGGTCCCAAAAGGGGCAGGAGGGCCACTTTGACCACAGGTAGTTTTAAACCAAGTATGCTGCTTTTCTCAAGCCCTTGTTGTATTATACAAGTCAGACCATTGAATTACTTTCCATTGCCTGCTTTAGATCACGAGGTGTTACCATTAACCCTTTACTTCTCCAGAGTACAAGAGATGTTATGACTGTTCATTTGGTTTAGGGAGGAAATAATTCAATTTAGATGTAATTTACAGATATCCTGGTGGAGGGAGTCCACATTGGTTGTTATACCCCTGGACTCACATATCATCTGTCCATGGTCATTCCAAGAGTGGAAGAGAGAACTTTTTACTAACAAACATGTCTGTTTCATATCTATGGAACGTTCACATTACCATTGTAAGCCTTCATTACTTTCATACTTCATAGGTCAAGAGCTAACAGACATAGAGCGATGGACACAGACTAGGACCTCCTCCATCTTCTTTTTTTATGTAGATTGTGAGCCCCACATAGAGCTCACAATATACATTTTTTTCCCTATCAGTATGTCTTTTTGGAATGTGGGATGGAAATCCATGCAAACTCCTTGCAGATGGTTTTTTATCCTTGGCGAGATTTGAACACCAGGACTCCAGTGCTGCAGGGCTGCAGTGCTAACCACTGAGCCACCGTGTGGCCCCAACCTCCTCCATCTTGGTCTATTTCCAATGTAAACAACATGTGACCTCAAACAATGAAATAATGCTGAGAAAATCCTGTTATGAATATGCAAATGAGGTTACAAATGAGAGAGAAGGGCCTGATTTACCAGATTTATCTATAGATTATTGCATTGTTTTATTGCTTTGCAACCACATGCATAAGTTTAATCCTATATTAAACATATAGGCTTTAAATATTATTATTGGTTTGGAACTCATTTTGGATTTGACAGACCCTTCAATGTTTGCAATGGGGAAGTAACGTTTGCTACATCTTTATAAGCTAGATTTTTTTTTCCCCATTTCCTTTTTTCATTGCTGTAGTGGATAGGAAAAGTTAGGAGACTCTAAAAACATTGAAATTAGTATAAAATATAAAATGACCATGTATTTGTAAAATTATAAAGACATTCATTTTTTTAAGTCACCGATTATTTACCAAGAAAAGTAGATAGTTGCTAAAAAGATTTGATGAAACGCCCATAGGTGTCCACTCTATAGTCCAACCTCTCATTATACTTTCCCTTACCTTTAAGTAACTATTCCAATAACCCCTTTCTGATTTATAGACTGTTTTTAAGTTATCAAGGACTAAGATATACATCTATGTATATCCTATGCCCTTGTCTAGGCACTCAGCCACCATTCAGATGGGGGTACAAGAAACTTTTGATCAGTTGGGGTCCCAGTGGTCTCCCTGATCTATAACATATACTCTATTGTATGGTGGACAGCAGGTGATTTGTTTCCTTTGTCTTTAATTTTTGCTTTTTTAATTTTTTTACATACGTCCATCCATATACAGTATCATAGTATACAGATATAGATCTCTGGCCATACATTAAACTAGATAGTCTTCAATAAGGAAACATAAACACCCCCTATAGGGAGGGCTGATAGCCATCAGTTACTTGGGATCACAAAAACTATAATGTAAACCTAATATATACAGAATGTAAGGAAATGAATAAAAGCAAGACAACAGTAAAAGAAATACACTTACTATTCGATGTCTGATCCTTCTCTTAGATGAAGACAAACAAGTATTCTTTGTTCGATAAGAGTAATGCTGTTAGTCGAAGATACAGAACAATATGATACTCCTCTTAAGATTCCTAGTTTGGAGCGTTGCTTTTGGTAAATCTCATGATATTGGACTCTACCCAGTCCAAAAACATCTCTCTATGAGTGCAGCATGGTAAATAATACTGTTGCCTCTTGTGTACAGAACTTTGTACCTAGATGCTACTGTACATATGTCTGAGCTGCATTAGGACTATTGTGTACACTGGCAAAATGTCAAAAATTCTTTTCTATATGTCAAAGAATGCAGCAATTGGAAAACTGCCTAAAACTGCTCAAGAATCCAAATTTATAAAAAGAAACATTAGTTTTCTTCTTTCATAAAATTGAGAAACACTCAGGTCTGATTCACATCTGTGTTCAGGTTTCTGTTCGGGGAATGTGCTTGGGGACCAGATGAACAGAAAACTAATACGCATAAAATAGGGTTAACTTAGGAAACTCACAGATCCCATAGACTATAATGGGGATCCCTGAATGTAGATGTGAATCGGGCCTTAGCATGTTATCAATTAGCTATTGCTTAACATGTCTAAGAAGCTGCTGGATATTGCACAATTTTTGTATTCTAAAAGTAGCGTTTCAAGGACTATAACACATGCTATTTCACATATTAATTCACAAGCATCTCTTTTATATCACTGGCATCAGATTGTGGACACGCCATACTACTAAACTGGTTTGTCTTAGAACCACCTTTAGGCCGGGGCCCCACAAGACGGAAACGCCATAATTTGCCCGTGGCGGAAACACAGCAGGAGAAATCTTGGCATTTAACAGTAGGTGCAAAGTGGATGGGATACTAGTGAATCCCATGCCCACCTTGAGCTTAAAATGCAAACTTCTTGGATTTTCTGTTTAAGGCTGGTTACTGGGCCATAAAAAGCTGCAGAGCCTGCACTTCAGGGAAGATTCTGGGAGGAGAGGAAGTGGCTGGGTCTGTCTTGACACCAAGTGCCTTTTGTTATGGTACAATGGGTTTTTTTTTGGTTGATTTGTGTGGCTGGTATTAAGCCACATGTACAGTTAGTATTTTCTGTTTAGTTTGTGCTCAGACGAGCAGGATTTTGTTTGATGTTATTTTGCCTGAAGTTAAGGCTGTATTTTATTATGCTCATTTTATTTAAGCTCATTCAGAAATCGATCAGCGTAGGAGAAGGGGATGGAAATAACAGGAAATATGACCGTTTTTATTTAATATAAATCATATATTATATATAAATTATATTATTATTACCTGCATTATTGATTTAGTTAACATTACAGATTAGTTCTGCTTTATATATTACTGCCTTATGGAGTAAGAGCTTGGTTATAGTATACACAGTACTCTTATCCTAGAGATCCTTGCACATGTTTATGATGGCTTATTCACATGATCAGTGTTTGGTCAGTGATTTGCGCTATTGATTGTGAGCCAAAACCAGGAGTAGAGAATCCATACAGATAACAGATAGTGGAAAGATTTGCACCTATTCTGTGTTTTCAACCTGCTTTTACAATCGCTAATGCAAATCAGTGACCAAACACTGCCTGTGTGAATTAGGCCTTACCTTGTATTTACTTCCAGCCATCCATGAACTTTATTCTTGGTTTTTGGTTTGCAATGGATTGAATGGATTGTGGTTTCACAATGTGGAGAATTTTTATCGACACATGATCTCTTTCTTTGAGAATTGCCCTGTAATACATTAGTATTTTCAATATACTGTTTGGCACATGAAGGGACATTCGGCCGTGGGAACGCCCGTCTTGTTAACTTGTTGTCTTAATTCTATTTGTTCTTGGTCAATATAGTCCAAGAACACGCGTAGAGAACAATACTTCATGAACTACTTTCCTGTCCGCCTGACTCGTGTGGACACTGCCTAGAAAACACACAGACCCCATTATAGTCTATGGGGTCCGCGTGCTTTCATTGCTCACCGCTTGTCAATGCGTTTGGTATTCCGTTCGGAGGGTCCCCAAGCAGACTCCCTGAACAGAATACCGAACCGGGGATTACATCTTTCTGGATAAAATAATACAGTACTGAGTAATAGTTACAAAAGATTCTAAACAACATAAAAACAATAAAAAATAGTAACAAACGATATTGTTATTCTACATATTTATTTATTTATACATTATTAGCAAAATCTTTATGATCAAAGTTACATTATAAAGTAAGTATAAAATTAGGAATCAACTAGCTGCAAAGAAGATTGTTCAGCTAAGTATAAATATATTCTGGATCCTATGTATAGTGAACCTGTGCTTGCAAATACATCAACAGCATGGTGGTCTCAGTTTTTGGAAGAGGAAAAAAGCAGCAGACTGAACCTGTAAAGAACTTCAACCAACCTAGTGCACGTAGCTAGGATAGGCCATCACTTGATGATCAGTAGGGACCCCAAATACTTAAAAGTGAAAATTAAGGGTCCATCATGGTGACTTTGTGCTATGGTTCTTGCAAGAGTGTTTACCTACATATCATCGGTCCTGGCTACCTGTTTTTGTTGTTTGTTCCATCCTGCAATTTTCACACTGGCCGCTAAGTCTAATACTAGATTCAAATATTTGCCAAATTTTTTTTTTTTTTTTTTTAAATGTAGATTGTGAGCCCCACATAGAGCTCACAATGTACATTTTTCCCTATCAGTATGTCTTTGGAATATGGGATGGAATATTTGCCAATTCTGTAGGGGTTTTCTTTGCAGCAGCCAGCTCATTTATATTACAGAAAAGACAAAGTATTACAAGAGATGATAAAGCCTGCCTAGATAACATCACATAACACCCATCATTGCATTGCATAACACCCGTATTTACATGCAACTTTGATACAGCATGAAAAAGGACAGAAAGATGTCTGAGTCATCTTCATGTGTTTAATGTTCTTGCACAAATAGGTTGTTTTTTTTTTTTTTAATACTAACTTTTTCTCTTTCTTGCTGGAAAAATGCCATGTCTAGATGCTACACCCTTTCTTCACAGTGGCTTTTTTTCTGTTCCTTCCTGGTATATGGTTGGCCTTTAGAAATGTTTGCAAATAGCAGTGTGCTCTCTACTATAGAATTCTCTATCAGAAGAAGATGATTGGAAAAAAAACAAAACAAAAAAAAAACTCCTGTTAAAAGATGCTTGGAAAAAATGCCTGAATTTCATTGTGGGTTTTTTTTGTACCCCCAAAAACATGTGCAATAAGTCTCAGGCTGAATCCCCACATTGAGGAAACGCAGCTTTTTTTGTTGCAGATTTTGCTGTCATTTATGGAGTCAATGTCAAGAATGGTTATGGAAGGAATGGGAAATTTATATGAAGAACTTATATTTCTGCTCCTGGCTTTGACTAAAAAAACACAGTAGGAGTGCATTCACACTAAGTATACACTCATCCCATTCTGAGCGTAAAACACGTTCAGAATGAGCGCGTACAAAGCAGATCCCATTCATTTCTATGGGAGCCGGCATACGTGCGCTCCCCATAGAAATGAATGGGATGCTTTATTCCCTATTGCTTTCAATGTGATAAGCTGATCAGCAGAAGCACCTAGAGTCAGACCACCACTGACCTCATGTTGATGGCCCAATCTAGCAATAGCCTATAATATTGTAAACTGTGAAAACCTCTAAGTCGTGACTATATAATGACCAGCTCCATTATTATAGATATGACATATAAACTTTTTAGTGTAAATAATAGCAGTGTGTGTCTAATATATCAAAAAATGTAAAATCGTTTTATCTTAGACATTAGGGGAGGTCAATCCTTCTACACCAGGTTTCGGGCACTGATGTATGATATTGTGATATTTTCTGGCTTGAGTTATAATGGAAAACTATTACGGTTATTAACTGCTGTATTTCTCCATTCTGGTACAGGGACATGGGGCAATTTTATGAAAAGGATAGAGGTGTTCCCTTTCCGCTCGAGGCACAGAACAAGGGATTTGGTGCGCAATTGGTGCAAGACAGGGCAATGCTCCAAATGTGTTCCACTTTATCACCCACTATGCCGAAAAAACTGGTGTAGAGGAGTTGATAAATTCCCCCCACTATGTCAACTTTTACTAATCCTTATCAGTTACTGTACATAATGATAGCTAATAGCAGCGCAAAAACGCACAGTCCAAATATCATTGACATTGAGCCCTTATCTTGTTTTTTGACAACACGGGTTTTTGTTGGCTTTAGAATTCGGTTCCATGTCGTCATTATTTGTTCTCTCGCCATTGGCCATTTTCCTGGACCTGTCAAGCGAAACTGCGCTGGTGTGCAGGGACCAAACAAGAGTTTGAGCGCTAGAACTGGGTCCGACATGAAAACCCCCAAAATATTGGGCTTGCAGCCTATGTCTGTTGTCAGTTCATCCAAGTATTCAATGTAATCCAATTGTATGGTTGTTTCTCTTCTTTGGCCAAACCTGTGTAAGAAAGAAAAAAAAATAGTTAAGAAAATATAATGGTAAGTGAATATTTGGCAATGATGTAGTTATGGTTATGCCATACCTTAGAGCTGGATCACATCTGTCATCACATGTGATCCTCTGAATTCTCAAATAATATGCTGTAATAGTTACATATTGTAATGTATTATAACTAGAACTATCAAACACACTATTTGCCTATTAGGCCATGCCTCAGGTAATAGAAGACCCAGAGACATTGGGTCTGCTTGGAAGACCCAGGGACATTGTTAGGCCTCCAACTAGCATGGAAATCCCTCAACAAACTGTGATAGTGTCACCGTAGACCAAGAGAAACCTTCACTCTTTCTAACCATTTAGATGCTGTGATCAGCATTTATTGCAGCATCCAAGGGATTAATCTGCAGGAATCTGAGTTATTTCTAATTCTGACAGTAAGAGTCAGACAGTATTATACAGCCTGCACCTGACAGCGACTGAGCTGATACAGTGCCTGTTCCGGCACCATTGTTGCACCTTGTTAGGATGCATGAATGTAGAAACTGCATAGTTCCTGTAGCATTCTATAACACCACATGGTGGAAAGGAACTCCTAAAACAAATTCAGTACACTAACTATCACAACACTCTAGAAAAACCCATTAGGAATTCCAATGCGCAACGCAACCACTGAGTGGACACACAGATACCTATTAGACAGATTCCTGTAAAAGAGAATGACAAAATCCTATTGTTTTGAAAAAATGGTTATCTGACCATGTCTACCCTGTTTCCCTGAAAATAAGACACCCCCCTACACCTCCTGGACCACCTACAACCGGCAGTCATGCTGGTGCTCCATTAAGGAAGCGCCGGCATGACTGCCGATTGTCCCCCGCTCCAGCCGCTGCATAAGACATCCCCCGAAAATAAGACAGGTCATATATTTCAGAAGCGAATTTAATATAAGACACTGTCTTATTTTCAGGGAAACAGGGTAGCCAGGAGGAAAGTAAAGAAGGGCATATTTATATAAATGCAAGTTCATGTAATCTGCTATACTGATGCGACAATTACATTCAGTGAAGACTATTGGCAACTTGACTTTAGGACAGACCATCAGTGGGGATCAGGCACAGTTGTCCCAGATCCAGTGTCTGTACGCGCTGCTGTGACTGATTCTGATAAAGTATAAATACATTACCTTTTTATGGCTATTTCCCTTTTCTTTTCAATGTCCTTCTTGATAACATCTGGAGGTGGTAAAGTACATAAACCTGGAAAGTAACATACAATCTCATAAACTGTTTGCCTTAGTCATAATACTATAAATGTATGTCTGCTTCTGTATGTGCATCATGATACCATTGTAAATGCAGGCTGCTCCGGCTCATCCACCATAACAGTATTATTATTAGAGATGAGCGAATAAACACTGACAAAGTGGAATTCGATTCTGAATTTCAGGAAATATTTGATTCACATCGAATCCGGATTTCGTCACGCTTCATGGTTACAAATCGTATATTTTCCTTAAATGACTGCTGCACATGTTATGACAGGGGCCAAGGAACTCTGGGAAAGTGGGATCACCCAGAAAGCCATGCGTACAGCCAATCAGCAGCCAGCCCTAGGATCAATTTATTGAGAAGACTGTACAATTGCAAGGATGCTTTAGTACCCTGACACTCTCTACTTTGGTTTTGGGCATGACATAAAACAGGTTCTGGTATGCTGTGACACATTTGCCCACAGATGTTTCAACTAGGCCTGTAGATCCTGCACACTCATAGATTGCCAAAGCTGGTGACCCATCTGGTCCTATAAATGCTCCTTTGGCAATGCGGTAAATATGGTGACCTGACAGGGCAAAGACATGTTGCCAAGGCATGTCTTACCAAGAGATACACTACCCAAAAGTAGCCTCTTGTATCCTTTTTATAAGACAGCAGGGGAAGCACTTTTATGCTATCTTGTGACAAAACCCAGTGTCCAATCAGAACACACCTTTAACCATTTACATATCTGTCTAAGACATAACTGAATTATATCTGGATTTTGCAGCAATCCAACATTTGTATCTGGCAATCTGATGAACCTTTGGACCTAGTGAATACATTAGAAAAATCCACGTTTTTCTGAAAAAGTACAGATCGTAAAATGTACAATTCTGTAAAGTTACACATATTTTTGCATAGAGCATATACACTAAGAGATCAAAAGTATCCGGACTCCTGGCTGAAAATGACTTACAAGTTGGGGGTGCCCTCCATCGGTAATGCTGGAGTTCAATATGGTGTTGGCCCACCCTTAGCCTTGACCACAGCTTCCACTCTCGCAGGGATACGTTCAATCAGGTGCTGGAAGGTTTCTTGGGGAATGGCAGCCCATTCTTCATGGAGTGCTGCACTGAGGAGAGGTATCAATGTAGGTTGGTGAGGCCTGGCACAAAGTCTGCGTTCCAAAACATCCCAAAGGTGTTCTATAGGATTCTAGTCAGGACTGTGTGCAGGCCAGTCCATTACAGAGATGTTATTGTCGTGTAACCACTCTGCCACAGGCCGTGCAGTATGAACAGGTGCTCGATTGTGTTGAAAGATGCAATCGCCATCCCCGAATTGCTCTTCAACAGTGGGAAGCAAGAAGGTGTTTAAAACATCAATGTAGGCCTGTGCTGTGATAGTGCCACGCAAAACAACAAGGGGTGCAAACCTCCTCCATTACCGATGGAGGGCGCCACAAACTTGTAAGTCATTTTCAGCCAGGTGTCTGGATACTTTTGATCACATAGTGTTATCTTGATAAACTTTCACATTAAATTATTGAAATACTATCATACTAAATCTACAGGTAACCCTGCTCGCTTACCTTTGAAAACTCTGGTCACCCAGCGAGCTTGAATTTCTGAAGAAGCCATAATAGGACCCAGAGGTTGTACGAGTCCTATTACACCTAGTGTGGGCTTTTCCAGGTTTTCTGGAAATATGTTTCTATATAAACTTGTTTTATTGTTCTCAACCTTAATAACGGACTCATCCAAAAAGGGAAAGGAAAAGCGATATCCCGTAGCAAAAATGACAACATCAATGTTTTCCTCAGTAGTTCCATCATCAAACTTCACAGATGTTTCTGTAAATTCTGTAACATTTGGTTTTACTACCACATATCCACAGGTGATACGACTTGGAAGTTCATCATTGAATAAAGGTTCTTTAAATTGGGTGCTATCAAAACAATGGACAGAATATTAGTCAATAGACATAGTAGTTGTAAAGGCTCCACTTGTGCACATTATGGTCCATTAAAATTAACTGAAAAATTTGCTGCCCTTTTCCCTGTTCCCCGACTTCAACCCAGGGGCGCACCGCTAATAAGGCGAGGTGAGGCAGAGGGCTGGCTTAGACCTCTGCCACAGTGGGGCATAATAGAGGTTGTAGGGGCGCTGGCCTTAAAGGTTTTTTTTTTTTTTTTTTTTTTTTACAGTCTATATATGCTGTTCAAAAGTAGAACTCCGAGGCCTTGAGAATAAAGTGTAGGAAGTTTCACCCATTAAAGAGGACCTTTCACCATTGGGGGCACATGCGGTTTAATACACCACTAGAAAGCCAATAGTGCGCTGAAGTCAGCGCACTATCGGCTTTCCTGTTCTGTGCCCCCAGAGAATAGTTATCGGTGCCGGTACCGTAGCTCTTCACCATAAGTAGGGCATTTCTGACAGTCAGTCAGGAACACCCTTCCTCACAGCAGTGCCTATAGTTCTGTACTGTGACAGCGGTGAGGAACGCTTCCTCCCTATCCTCACAGTACTCGTTCATAGACGAGTACTGGATGGGCGTTCCTCACCGCTCATCGTCATCGCTGGGCGGTAATCAACACCCCCTCTCACAGTACAGCGCTATAGACACTACTGTGAGGAAGGACATTCCGGACTGTCAGAAACACCCTTCTGACAATGAAGAGCTACAGTACCAGCACCGATAGCTCTTCACCCGGGGCACAGAACGGGAAAGTCAATTTGAATTCATCGCAGTGTCGGCTTTCTAGCGGTTTATCCCAAGTTCACCATCTCCTACAAAGCCTGATTGACTGACAACCACAATACACTGATTTTTGGTCAACATGCTGCACAAGAAATTAAATAAAAAGTGATTTAAAAAGGTGTATATCCCCCAGAATGGTAGTAATAAAAAAAAAGTACAGATAGATAGATAGATAGATAGATAGATAGATAGATAGATAGATAGATTCTACCTGTCTTGAGGCTGAAGTCCATAGTTTGCATGGTTAAACCACTCGTTCATTTTTTTTTCTGTTAGCCAAATAACAATTGGTGTCGGAAGAGTATTCCTCAGCCAGTTCTGAAATCGAGTGTCAAAGCAGATGTCCCAAGGATAACCTTGCTCAAATACACGACTCATAACCCACGATCCTCTCCTGGTGCTAAGAAATACCTACATAACAAATCATACACAAGATATAACTAGAATGCTGAAATATGGATGTGACAATCCTATAAGGGTCACAATCTACAAGCAGTGTAACTGGTAGTAGCAGTAAGATTGTTACTCTTAAAGCAATATAGTTCAGACAATACATATAAATGTTATATAAGGGTGCATTCACACTACGGAACGCCAGCGTGTATCACAGCCGTACACGCCGGCGTTACAGCAGGGCTGCCGGACACTTCCCATTCATTTCTATGGGAGCCGGCATGCGAGCGCTCCCCATAGAAATGAAAAAAGGAAAAATGGAAAAAAGCAGTCCATTCATTTCTATGGGGAGCGCTCGCATGCCGGCTCCCATAGAAATGAATGGGAAGTGTCCGGCAGCCCTGCTGTAACGCTGGCGTGTGCGGCTGTGATACACGCTGGCGTTCCGTAGTGTGAATGCACCCTAAGGCGATAAAGAGACTCTTGACTGCTATAACCCCAATGTGGGGTTTGGCATTTTATGAATTGTGAATGGGTCATCAGTATTAAAAATCGATTTGGGACCAGAAACCCCTTTAACCATCCATGTCATACCTGAGCTGCTGTGCGGCTGAGTTCTACTGCGATATCAGCTCCTGAATTCCCCATACCAACAATCACAACGCGCTTTCCTTTAAATGCTTTAGCGTTTTTGTATTCTCGACTATGAAAGTATTGTCCTTGAAATGTGTTTATGCCTTCAGAAAAATAAAAGGAATGATTATTGAAGTCTTGCTTAAAAATCTGGTATCCACAGTAGCTAAGACCAGGTCCCCACGTTGCAAAAATGGCATGGCTTGGCCACAGCAGAAATGCCGCAGCTTTTTACAAGACCTGCAAAGTGGATGGGATACTGGCTAATCCCATCTACACATTGCAGAAAAATATCCGCTGTGGAAAAATTGCAATTTTGAAAACTGTCATGTTTTTGAAAATCACAGCATGAAAATTATACCTACGGAAATGCTGGCATTTTCTTTATAGGTATAGGGACAGAAAGTCCGCAGAGGAAAACACTACAGGATGTGAAAAACGTTCCGAAAAAAACTGTGATGAGTTGCCGATTGCTACATGAGCCCTTAGCCTTAATATTACCAAACAATGAAATATTCTGGATTGTGGAACAGTCACAAAAAAAACATTTACTCATATAAAACACTCCAACCTTACAATATCCATCTAGTACTTTGATCTAACATTTAAAGAGTTGGTTCATCTCAAGGATCCTGTCTACACTGGTAGCTTATGTAAATTAAAGACTTTTCCTAAATATATTGCTTTAGAAATGCTGCTTTGTTTGCCTGCTATGTGAACTTATTCCTCCCATTGTTTACACAGCGTTGCTATAACCACAGACCTGTGAGTTAGGACAAGTGACGTCACTCACTCAGTACCAGCAGGACAAACAGCGCAGCTAATTGAAGTTTGCTGATAAAGGCTCAACAGCGTTGTTTACTATTAGTCTGTTATCTCTCTATGTAAACACACATAACCCTGAGTCCATTCTGTACAAGCATGTGCATATTATCTGATCTGCAGAAGTATTGTGATACTGCAGTGTCCCATTCAATGAAGGGTGGGAGGGAGAAATACAGAAAATGATAAGAAGAGGTGGGAAAACCCCATTAATCAATTTTCCCAGATGTCCCATTATTTTATAGGTCTGTGGTAGAACGAGTCCTGAATCCCAGAAATGTGCAGCTACTGTACCTTTGCAACTATTTTTGTATTATATAAAAATACCATGCTTGTATACTTCGGTATAAATTATCCTACAATTTTCTGTACACAGCTCCTACGCTGACCTATGTGAGTACTTGGTTAAAGACAACAAACAAGCTCTGTAGAGTGTATAAGTTGTTTCTCACCTGGAAAGGATTCTAGTGGATAATATGGCTCTGAATGGTGGCCACTGCAAACCATAACAGCATCATATGTGGTCGTCTCTTGCTTGCCATTCTTCTCTGTAGTAACTTCCCACTGTCCTGTGCTTGAAAAACTGGGATGTTTTTTCACGCTGCGCACAACTGTCTAATGAAAAGTTACAGAAAGGTTTTAGAAACAGCACAGAGTGAACAAAAAATACAAGTGGTCAAAAATGTTCCTATTTAATGGGTCATCATGTCTATGAACTGCATAACTAAGATTGCTCTATCTAATACAGAATTTATCAAAGGAGGTCAAGAGAAAGAAACCGAAGAGATCAGAGTTTTGGTTGTTTTTTTAAATTTTTATAACAAGTCATTTTTATATTTAATGCATCATGGGTCAAATTATTGTGCGTTACTCTTTAAGGCCGGTTGTAGACGACCACGCTGCAACCGGCCTGCCATGAACTGCACAAGGCTGCACATGGGGACACCAGGATGTACGCGTGTGCTGTCCGTGCACGGGCTGTGCTTCCATGGCTCAGTTCATTAAATGAATAAGAGACCCCAGAAGAACAGGCCACAATATAGGCCCGGAATAGGACCTGCCCTATCTAATGTGGCTCAGACTGCTAGCCCGCACACGGAACCATGAAAATCATGGTTGAGTGTACGGACCCATAGAAAAGAATGGGTCAGTGTGCTATCTGTGAAATACACAGATAGCACACTGACCCAGACCATGGTCATCTGCAAGGGCTCTAAGGCTGGGTATCCATGTGGGGTAAATGCCGTGGTGGCATCGCCATGGAAAAAAATGCGGCGAATCCATAATTTTCCCGCAGCACATTTTTGCTACGGCCCACTATGTGAGGTCTTACCCTAAAAGTTATCGTATCTGAGATTTTCACATTAAGCTAAAATTTTTACTGTGTTTCTGCACTGTGTAAGCGGACAATTTCTTGTGACCGGCGGACATGCGCAGTCGTCTTTGCCTAGGCCCAGAAGTTTGAAGCCGTAAGAAGACATGTGAAGAGGATGCTCCTGAAGAAGATGGAAGCGGCGCTGGAGAGTTCTCTCACAGCATTGGGGACGCCCCCAGTGCTGTTTGAGCGCTGGACCCCGCCCCCAGTGCTGCGAGAGAACTAATTTGCATACCAACGAAAAACGAGATTTATACCGAAAGGAGGGGTGGAGAAGACATCTAAAGGTAGGAGAAGAATAGCCTTTCTTAAGGCTATTCCTACGTGTTAGTCACAAAAAAATTGAGTTTTAATGATAGGATCCCTTTAATAATTTGACCACATTTACTTTCTTGTCACTTTCAAATTGGCAAGCAATGAGAAAAGTCACAAACGTTAACACAATTTTATTAGTTGGGTAATAGATGTGGGTTATGGAACCCCTATGGAAGCTTCTAGAGGAGAAGATCTGTCATATAGCCAATGCTCTATATAAGATATGACTTAACATCTGTAAAGTATAATTATTAGCACTTTTGCCACTTTTCACCTGAAACTGGATATATTTCAATAGGCCAAACCTCTCTGCATATTTCTTGTAATACTCCAACATCTTGGAGTTGTGAAGAAAGTTTGGGAAGTTTTCTGGGAAGGGAAAGTCGCTGTAACACATCATTTCTTTACTGGTGTTAGTGACCACTGATTCATAGATGCTGGCTCTGCCGCTCTCCACCTCCGCCTGAAGGGAAACATAAAATAATGAATTATTAAATATGTAAAGTACATGACATGATAATACTATGAATATTGTTATGGTAAGCCATAGATCGGATATTAAAGAAGAACTCCACCAATGCACTACGCTTTGCTCCCCATTCTCTAACCCCATTGCTATACATTTCCTTGAAGTGGCTGTCTGCTCTTAAAATTTTTATTTTTTTATTCTTTTGTAAGGCTTGCACAATTCTTTTAATCTGGCATTTTAATGATTGATGCTTCATTTTTGTGATATTGAGCTTCACATTGACTTCATAGACTTACTTTAGATGTTAAGGATAAAACGATGGCTACTGGCAGTGGCTACTAGAAAGAACTTAAGCGCTTACTGCATACCTTTATTCATTGCATTTAAAGCGTACCTCTTGCTATAAAACAAAAAACCTTAATAGTTCCAAGTTAAATATAAAAAACGTTAAAAAAAAATTCTTAAAGAAATATGTTTTTGTCTCCACTGTTTAGGCAGAGGTACTTTCTACATATTAGTCTATGAAGAGGGGAGGGGTAGAATAAGACTGCTTCAAAAGACACTTAAATAATTGCTGCTGCTGCACTCTGCTACTCTGTACTCTTTTAACGCTAATAGGTTGCAGATAAGAGGCTGCTAGTACACAGAACGAAGCAATAAATCAATTAACTAGCCGGTGGCAGCTTCTTGCTCTACCCCTCCCTTCTCCATTGAGCTCTATGTGTAAAGCTGAATATGGAGATAATTTAAACAAGCAGTGAGATTGAAGATAGGGAGCAGGAGAACAGTTTAATAAGTGGAGAAAGAAACAGATCTCCTTAATAAGATACAGTATATTGCAGCCTAAGGCCTCATTCATATCTGCGTTGTTAATCTGTTCTGGGTGTCCATATGGGGAAGCCCCCGAACAGACTATCGAATGCATTGGCAAGCGGTGTGCAGTGAAAGCACACAGACCCCATAGAATATAATGGGGTCCGTGTGCTTTCTGCACTGTCATGATCTACTTTACTGTCTGCATGAGTCGTGCGGAGACCATGCGGAATGTCCATTGCACACCGCTTGTCAATGCGTTCGGTAGTCTGTTCAGGGGGGTCACCATGCGGACTCCCCCGAACGGATCACCAACGCAGATGTGAACGAGGCCTTAGGTTGAGGTCACAGTAGCACTGGGTCACTGTTCAGGGACTCCGTCCCCATTGCATTTAAAATACACGGAGAGAAAAGTCTTGCCAGCAGGAATTTTCTCTCTGCCAATTTTGGGCGGAACTCAGGTGACCCAATTATAGTCTTAGGGTCCTCTGGTCATTCCTGGCTTCAGTGTCATGTGGATGGTTGTACTTAAAGGGGTATTCCCATGTACATAATCATATCTATATTTGTAGATATAGATATGACAGTCTTTTATCTTGATCTATTGCCATGGATACTGTTAGGATCACATCTTCCATCTTGTATTCTGTCAGCCATCTTGTAACCTTTTTTTTATATAAACTTTATAAGAATGTCTGTTTAGAGTCTAAGAGACCCCTTTAGGGGATAAGGCGTGTGGAATGTTGATGGTTGGGTTATAAATCCTTATCTGTTTGTGGTAAAGGTCTCATCTTTGAGGGTGCGTGTAGAAACAGGTTCTATAACCTGTTGATCGGCAGACCAGCATGTGATCATTATCTCTCTTGCTGTGATATATACATCTAGAATTAGTGTAAGATGTTGGTTTACACATAAATATTTTAGATTCTTCTTTATGTCATGAGAAAGGTCATCCCAGTTTGGAAAGTAATAATGAGATGCAGATTACATTAGGCCGTATCCAATAGGCATGTGCCACAGCTTATGTTATAACCAATCATGTCATTGGAACCTGCTTTTGTCTGTATAAATACTACCTCTCTGTAACAATAAATCAGAACTCACTTGATACACTATCAGCTGTGTGTGTGTGTGTGTGTGTGTGTGTGTGTGTGTGTGTGTGTGGCTTCTCCAGGCTAAAGGATGGGTGAGCTCATCCAGGCCTGTTATTTAATTTGGAGCTCTGCAACATACTATATTATGAGGACCCCTTGATGTCCGTAACAATACGACCACTAATGCAGAAACTTTCTATGGTCTGGGACTTGTCAGGAACCCAGCTATGATTTTCTTATTGTAGCTGGGTTATCAGGCAGAGACACTACATGTATGAGAAGATATCCCGGCCACAATAAGGAAATCATGGCTGATTTTCTAACCTTAGAAAGTTTCTGCATTGGTGGTCCTATCCATGACAACCAATCAAGATAACAAACTGTCACGACTAAGAAAGTTAGAGAAAATCTTTAAAACTCTGCAGAATTTTTAATTACTTATATTTGCAAAAATGTTGAACTTTTAATTATCTAAAAATAATTATGTAGATGGAAATACCCCTTTAATTTTGGATCTGGACCTAAAAGGGACATGAAGACAAAAGTGTCTATTCACCTCAAGACAAATCAACATTCTAATCCAGCTTTTGCTTGCAGAAATCATGCTAGCGTGCCAATGCGGACTGAAGGATCTTTTACACCTAGCTATAGCTTTATGGTGTGGCAGATACAGTAACCAGTAGCAATATTATCTACATAAGAGATATCTGAAGGGTGTCTTATGGATGATGACGATCTGCTGTTGTCACCTTTGAACTTGCTATACAACACAGTAACATCCCCATCGATAGCTTATTATGAAGGAAAACCTTTAGATATCTTGAATTTAAAGAAAGTTCCCTTTAAGAAGAAGATCAACATTAGGAAATAAGAAAAGGAGATTAACAGTAATTATAGCTCATCCTAATAAATATGCATTAATATCCTGCCATTACTAACCTTCCCATTAAATTAGCAATTGACTTAATCTCTAAATTATACCACCCATGACACCGCTCTTATGCCTATATACACTGCATATGTATCAGAAACTCATAATGATCTATAGCTAAAGTTTCTGTATATCAACATGCAAAATAATAAGGGCGGACATGCTGACTTTGCAGTTGCAGAGAGACCTTGAGGACAAGGGAACCAGTTGTCACTTGTGTGAGACTACTGTTCTCAATATACTGCTAAAAGTTCTCACAGCTCACTCAATATAGACCCCATTATAGTCTATGAAGTTTGTGTGCTTTCACTGCACAGCGCTTGCAGTTGCATTGGTTATTCCGTTCGGGGGGGTCTTCATGTGGACTCCCCTGGAAAGAATACAAACTCAGATGTGAACAAGGCCTTAGCCCTTTCTCCAGGACTTCTCAAGTGTGTTTGCATAACTAATTTAATGCACTGCTCAGGTGTATAATTAGCTAATGGGCAGAGACAGACGCCCAATAATGTTCCGCTCCTAATCACTATTGTTACAACAGGGGGAGCAAAAGTTGAAAATGCATCCAAGCCCTGAGGACTGAAGTGTCATAATATGTTCCTCTGCCCTAGTTTTAGGAGATCAGTACTATTAAAGACATTAGATAACTGAAGGGACTGAAATTTGGCACAATGTGTACCTACTTTATTGGAAATTAGAACATGATGCACTGTAAACTGGTGTAAACTGGTACTTACTGTGAACCTCCAGAGTCCACCAATATCGTCACTCCTTTCATAGCATGTTGGCTCCAGCCCTTCATCCAAGCAGCATTTAATGGACGTTAGCCCACTGTTTCCGGCTCCAATGATGGCTACTCTCATGTTGATATATATCTATGAATTATAAATTAAATATATATTATCTGTACATCACATCTATATACAGTATATATATTGTAGAGATCAGCACAATGGGGGGGCTGGCAATGGCAGTTCACAATGTTAGCAGGTTTCGAACTCCAAGAATGCTTTATTCCAGTGGTTCTTAACCAGGGTTCGATCGAAGCCTAGGCCCTATGCACGGTTCATTTTGTGTACCAGTAAAAAAACATATACCTATGTCATGAATTTGGAAATAAATCATATTTGATTTATCACTAAAGAAGGGTTCAGTGAATGTGCAAATGAAACTGGTGGGTTCAATACCTCAAACAAGGTGAAGAACCACTGCTAACTAAACATCAGGTTAATTCACTAACCTAATGCAGGCCTAATACCTGGCACCAAACCCTATAGAGGACTGACCGTAACCACAACAGGGGTGCTCTCTCCATTAGGCTGCAAGCTTGTCAGTCATTTTCAGGCCTCCTTCCCCAGTAATGACTATCAGGAAGCCACATCTGAGAACACCTGAGATCAGGGAAAAAATCCAGTAGTGGACTAAGGGTGTGGATTGGAAAACTCCTAATTCCAAACTGTCCTCCAGTCCAGGAAATCCTGCCCATGTAACTTATATAAAGAGCCCTAGCAAACTATGTTCTGCTAAAGCCACATGTATCCTTCTGGATGTCCGCTACCATGCCTGACTGAGGAAACCAGATGAGATATACACTCCATACACCACTTTATCATACACTTTACCACTATCTATATATATATATATATATATATATATATATATATATATATATATATATATATATTATTGCATAATATTATTAAAGGATTAGTTTAATAATACTAATATATATATTATTTAATTTCAGGACTTATAGACTGTCCAATACTCTAAAACAAGGGCGGATTGGCAATGTATGTATCTGGAAAAATCCCGGTGGGCTGACTTGAATATGGGGACTTGGGCTGGCAAGGTACCTGCCTTGAGACCCCTTACCCCAACTAAGGGAAAGATTGGCAACATATGTCAAATTCCTGGTGGGCCAACTGGAATATGGGCCAGCAAACTACCTGCCTTGAGGCCCTTTACCCGTCTACTGTTGAAGAGTATAGCTTGGCAGCCACTGCTCTACAACTTTGGAGTGGAGGCTGCCGGGAATTTTTGTTGGATGAACCTTGTGAAATTCGTCATGCAAAGTTCACCCAGCAATTTCATTGAGGACTGAATGGAGGCCCAGGGGAGGTGATTAAACATAATAAACAGTGTTGTTCACCTCTCCTCTTTGGACCTTTTCTGGTCATAGAGCCATCACGTTTGATATCAGAAACTGATGATGACACAAAATGACGCCATTGGTCTAACCAGAAGAAGCCAAAAGACTTGTGCTTGAGCCCAGGAGAGGTGAGTAACACTGTTTATCATACTTAATCACTTTCCCTGGGCCTCCGCTCATTATATTTCGGGGTCTAAAGAGACCCTGGAGTAAAATAATGGATCGTGGGTGGTGAATCCCCAAAATTTTCAGATCTTCTGAACTGGAAATTTTTGAAAAACTCGTAAAGAAAATTTTATGTTCCACTATTACATATTATAGTGTGTGGAGGGGCCATCATAAGGCATTATAGTGTAATGAGGGGCCTCTATGAAACATTATAGTGTGGAGGGACCATTATAGGTTATTATAGTGTGTAGAGGGGCCACCATGGGACATTATACTGTGTGAGGGCCACTATGGGACATTATACTGTGTGAGGGCCACTATGGCACATTATACTGTGTGAGGGCCACTATGGCACATTATACTGTGTGAGGGCCACTATGGGACATTACACTGTATGGAGGAGCCCAGCTCTGGAGGAGGTGGGGTAGGTTTACTATTAAGAAAAATAACACATACTCAGCTGTCCAGTGTCTGAATCCACAGCACGCTCAGTTGTGCACTGTACTTCATTCCCCCTACAACCCATGTGTTTGTTGAGGCCAATTAATGTCCTCACTGGTGAGGGACCAGTGATACCACTCACATGTCACCCGACCCTCTCCAGTGACCACTGAGGATGCCGATTGACCTCAGTGGTCATGTGGGGTGCATAGGTTCCAAAGCACGGTGTGCACCAAACCAGCTGCAGCAGTGGACACCAATTGCGCCAGGGAGTATATTTTTATTTGTTTTATGTTACACCTGCCTCGAGCCCTTCCACAGCTTGTCCGAATCCTGAGAGCTTCTACACTGAGGAGTCAGTGCACTGTGATTTTGATGGCGGCTGATGCTGCACCTACAGTTTAATGGCCACCCTGACCCCACTGTCTTTAATTTTACTTATATAAGACTGTTGCCTTTACATATAAAGCAGTTAGCAGTCCTATGTAAGTTACAGTTTCGGTCTAACATGATAACTTGCATAGGTCTGCTGCCTCTCCCTCCATGTAAAGCAGTTCAGTGCAATGAGCCTGCCTATAAAATGAGGCCACTTCAGCATTTTTTTCTCCAAGGCCACTTTTTGGTCCTAATCCAGGGGTGGATTACATAAACCATAAATCATAAAATCATAATATCATCATCATAAAATAGGGGTGCTCTATAACATGAGGTAGGCCCTCATCCAGTTCTGCAGACCTTTATAAACATCTCTGCAGCTATACAGATATTGGAAAGGTGCAGGATGGGAGAGGTGACTGACATCTCATAGAGAAGATGTCTTGTTACCATCACTGCCTCCCTGATGACATAAGCAAGGAGTTAAGAGATAAGATAAGATATTCCTTTAATAGTCCCACAATGGGGAAATTTCAGTGATACAGTTTCATAGATGGTACAGTAGTATATAACAAGAGAGAAACACATAGAAGCTCATGGCAGATAGAGAAATCCTAGGAATCATAGCAACTAAAAAAGAAAGAAACACAGACATACTGCAGGATCATTTAGTTCTTTGTGCAGATTGATGTTAATAATAATAATTATAATAATAATAATAATACAGCCGACTTGGTTGTAGGACACGAGGAGGGGGGTCACAGCATGTGGATATAACAAGCAGAAATTTTTTGCAGAGGTGGGGGACATAAGCAGCTATCATGATAACATGTGGCAGTTCCTTTGGTAGGTGGTGAGATCTCCTGCTCACAGCTGATAGTTCGGTATCTTGCATCAGCACTATTGTCCTTTTAACCACAAAAAAATGCCCCAAATGTCCTTCATCACAAGCCCTCCTCCTCCTCCTTACCACAGTGTTCCACTGCCCCAAGGAAGTCAGAGACCATACAGGTATACATGGTGCTGCTCTCTTGCCAAGCTTCCATAACTCCTGGGGTAGGTGGGTGATGGTAGGTTCCCAGGCTGTAACAGAGTCCCACGTGTCCACAGTAATAGAAAGAAATACCAGTCAGCTGTAGCATCTTCACACATCAGCAATTGACACCAGAAATCATCTCCTTGAACGAAGAAGTCCGCATTTCCATGTAGGTTTCTCTTCCATGCCGCATGTTGAGCCATGCTGTCCTAGCTGGGGGGATGGTAACAGGCACATGTGGAAACCAGCTGAACCAGGTCTTGAGTCCATGCTTTACAATGGAAACAAAAGGAACAAAAAACTCCACAGGGTCTTCCATTCGATTTATAGTTGCTAAATTCATAGTGCTAGATTGCTTGGTTACCAGATTCTTGAAGATATAGAGAAAAAGAGTGAAAAAGGAAAGAAAAAGTTTGCTCCCAGCTTGGAGCACTGCATCAAAGGCAGCCAGCCTCTCAGGGGGGCGGCGCCATATATGTATAAGATGTAGTAGAGGGTAAGGCCATCATGATTGTTCCTTTAGGGCTCCCTCTCTGGACACATTCCCTTGCAAATTCACCTCTGCTAGATATGTGACATATATGAGGCTAACAGGACAAGAAATATCAGTTTATCTTAGAAGCTCAGCATATCTTAATTAAAATGATGGATGTAACAACTTCCATAAACACCAGGGCCAGATTTATATCTCAGGAGCCTGCAGGCCCAAACTGTCTGAAACCTTAAGTGGTTATGCCATAGACAACATTTCTCCTTGGTCTATAAATTGCTGATCAATGAGGTCTAAACTTTAAAACCCCCACCAATCCTAAGAATGGGGAGGGGGTTTCTCCCATTGAGAATGCAGCTAAACTAATTTTGATATTTCTGCTCTATCCTGTGGCCTAACCCCGTATGCGTTCGATATTGGTGCCCACCTTTACCTTTGCTGAATTTTGGATAAGAAATCCAATTACTCATGAAACAAATTCCATAGAATATCACCATGTTAACAAAACCTATGGCAGATTGCAATTCACATAAGAACCAGTGGGTGGCCACACATAGACACATGTACGATAGACATCTCATAGCAGAATATCACTAATAAAGCTAGTTATCTCACGTCACATACGTTGAGATCTGTTGAGCCAAGAGGTCACATCTGTATACATAATATATATTATTCTGCTCATGTGAAAACCAGAAGACAAGCCTTTAAGGAGGAAAACATATTTACCCACTGAAAATGTCTAAGTGTCAGGACCCTGTAATTCTATAAAAATTTCAGCCTAAGGTCCCAAATGGCGAAACACTGAACAAAAATGCTACAGAAAAATACACGGCTGAAAAAAACTGGACTGCACTGGATTTTTGCAGAATGTTCCCCTGCTGACTTTCATCCCCTATTATACCTGCATGGAAAACACCAGCATTTTTGAAAACACAGCTTTTCTGCTGAAGATTTTTTTCTGCAATGTTTGAATGGGATTAGCCAGAATTGTATTCACTTTACTGTCACTATAAAATGAAGTATTTGTTGTCAGTGCTTACACTGCGTTTTTGCAACATGGGATTTCAGCCTAAGGGTCCATTCACACGGAGGAAAATAGTGAGGAATGAAAAATGTTGCTAAATTTAATTTATTTTCTTTTAGTGGTGTCTGTCTTCAATGGCTGCCTTTGATACGACCTTGCAGGAACTTTCTATGGGACTTGCAGAAATGAAGATTTTCTTTGTGTGTTTTTTTTAAAGCCAAAACCAGGACTGGATTGAGCAGAAGGTAGACATATAAGAACTATATATCTCCCACTCCTCTCGGAGCCATTCTTGACTTTGGCTTAAAAAAATGCAACAAAATCTGCAACAAAAAAAGCTGAGTTTCTGCAACATGGGGCCTCAGCCTTAAGATTATTGAAATCCTTGAGCAGTGTCAAAGAACTCTATGAAGCCCATTTGTTCTGTAAACTGATCTCAGTCTAATATTACAGATTTCACTAATTTAATTGCATCACAATTATCAAAGATCATTGTAACTCTGGACCAGAGGGTTTTTTTTCTATATAAAAAGATATTGGCAAAAGTATTGGCACCCCTGCAATTCTGTAAGATAATACTCATGTACTTCCAGAAAATGATTGCAATCACAAATTCTTTGGTATTATTATCTTCATTTAATTTGTCTTCCATGGAAAACCACAAAAAGAATTGTCAAAAAGCCAGATTGGATATAATTCCACAGCAAACATAAAAAAGGGGGTGGACAAAAGTATTGGCACTGTTTGAAAAATCATGTGATGCTTCTCTAATTTGTATAATTAACAGCACCTGTTACTTACCTGAGGCACCTAACAGGTGGTGGCAATAACTAAATCACACTTGCAGCCAGTTGAAATGGATTAAAGTTGACTCAACCTCTGTCCTGTGTCCTTGTGTGTACCACATTGAGCATGGAGAAAAGAAAGAAGACCAAAGAACTGTCTGAGGACTTGAGGAGCAAAATTGTGAGGAAGCATGAGCAATCTCAAGGCTACAAGTCCATCTCCAAAGACCTGAATGTTCCTGTGTCTACCATGCGCAGTGTCATCAAGAAGTGTAAAGCCCATGGCTCTGTGGCTAACCTCCCTAGATGTGGACGGAAAAGAAAAATTGACGAGAGATTTCAACGCAAAATTGTACGGATGGTGGATAAAGGACCTCGACTAACATCCAAACAAGTTCAAGCTGCCCTGCAGTCCGAAGGTACAACAGTGTCAACCCGTACTATCCGTCGGCGTCTGAATGAAAAGGGACTGTATGGTAGGAGACCCAGGAAGACCCCACTTCTTACCCAGAGACATAAAAAAGCCAGGCTGGAGTTTGCCAAAACTTACCTGAGAAAGCCAAAAAACGTTTTGGAAGAATGTTCTCTGGTCAGATGAGACAAAAGTAGGAAGAGGCATCAACATAGATTTTACAGGAAAAAAAAGAGGCCTTCAAAGAAAAGAACACGGTCCCTACAGTCAAACATGGCGGAGGTTCCCTGATGTTTTGGGGTTGCTTTGCTGCCTCTGGCACTGGACTGCTTGACCGTGTGCATGGCATTATGAAGTCTGAAGACTACCAACACATTGTGAAGCATAATGTAGGGCCCAGTGTGAGAAAGCCGGGTCTCCCTCAGAGGTCAGGGGTCTTCCAGCAGGACAATGACCCAAAACACACTTCAAAAAGCACTAGAAAATGGTTTGAGAGAAAGCACCGGAGACTTCTACAGTGGCCAGCAATGAGTCCAGCCCTGAATCCCATAGAACACCTGTGGGGGAGAGATCTCTTGATGGCAGTTTGGAGAAGGCCCCCTTCACATCTCAGGGACCTGGAGCAGTTTGCCAAAGAAGAATGGTCTAAAATTCCAGCAGAGCCTTGTAAGAAACTCATTGCTGGTTACCGGAAGCGGTTGTGCGTAGTTATTGTGTCTAAAGGTTGTACTACCAAGTATTAGGCTGAGGGGGCAAATACTTTTGTCTGGTCCATTTTTGGAGTTTTGTGTAAAATGATCAATGATTTGACTTTTTTTTCATTCTCTTTTGTGTTTTTTCATTACAAGCAAAATAAATGAAGATATTAATACCAAAGAGTTTGTGCTTGCAATCATTTTCTGGAAGAAACTGAGTATCTGACAGAACTGCAGGGGCGCCAATACTTTTGGCCAACACTGTGTGTGTGTGTGTGTATATATATATATATATATATATATATATACACATATATATATTATTATTATTACTGATATATGAATCTTCTGATATACCATTGCAAATAATATCACTACTACCCCTATCTGGAGTATGAGAGTAATGGAAACAGACTAGACGATTTTTTTCAATTTCAACACTTTCTTTGATACGCATTTTGCAAGCGACGCCCTATTTTATGGCAGACATAGTCTGTTGTCAGTATCCTATTTGCAGACTACAGACTGTATGGGGGGTCTATAGCATAGTTTTGGAAATTTGGGGAAAATGTAACATTCCTCTGGATGCCAGTGTCTGTAATATAAATATATCAACAAGCGGATTCGTACACAATTCTATGATATTTTATATCATTCCAATCTACAATTACAAAGTTATAATATTATAGCACTGTTCATTAATATTTTATTAAAATTCAATATCAAACCTACAATTATACAATTTTACTGATATACAGAGCATTTTTTTTTAAAAGGCCTATCACTATTTATCATATATTCATATATTTCTAAAAATGAAATATAAAAAATAGATAATTCTTTAAATACAACCCTAACCTTCTATGAATCTATGACAATAAGAATACTGGATTTTACTTACTGTATATTGTGCCAGATGTCTCCTTTCTGCAGATGTCGCTGTCACTGAGATGGACTGGAAGTTTCTTCTTTAGCGTCTGAGGTTTTATTATGCTCCTCCCAAGCAGGCAGCAAACCCACAGAAAGTCCTTGGGGCTGGGTGTGACAAAAGTGACAATAGCTTACAACATCGTATGTTTTTGCTACATTTGGTAACCTGTAGTTAGAAGCAGCATCTTGTGAACACTGTTATTAAAGACATATTAGGCTGTCTATAGGTATAGTCACTTTTCTATACAGACAGGTAATCAGTGGCGTAACTAGGAATGGCGGGGCCCCGTGGCGAACTTTTGACATGGGGGCCCCCCCCCCATCCTAACTGACGCCGAAGACCTCGACCGACCCCCTCCTCCGCACTCTATTATGTCCCTTACTGGCCCCTGCACACAGTATTAACCCCAATAGTGTCCCCTGCACACAGTATTAACCCCAATAGTGGCTCCTGCACACAGAATTATCCCCCACAGTGGCCCCTGCACACAGTATTAACCCCAATAGTGGCCCCTGCACACAGTATTAACCCCAATAGTGGCCCCTGCACACAGTATTAACCCCAATAGTGGCCCCTGCACATAGTATTAACCCCAATAGTGGCCCCTGCACACAGTATTAACCCCAATAGTGTCCCTCTGTGGACACCCATAAACAATTATTATACTCTGGGGTCTTTTCAGACCCTAGAGTATAATAATCGGAGACCCGGGGAATAAAAACATAAAAAAAAAAAAAAACACTGTTGCTTCTTACCTGTTCCCCGGCTCCTGTGCTGTGCTGTCCTCCTGTGCTGACCACCGCTCGCATCCTTCGTTAATGACGTCGGACGTCACATGACCCAGGAAGCATGCCGGGTTCATGTGACGTCAGAGACGTCAGACAACAGTAGGACGGAGGCCTGGCAGGATCGCGGAGAGGTAAGTAACAGTTTTTTATGTTTATTACCTTTCCCGATCCGCCAGTCATTATACTCGGGGGTCTGCAAAGACCCCCGAGTATAATGATAGCCCCTGTGGGGCCCGCGGTGTCACTTGCCAATCTCGGCCCAGCCAGGATCGGCAAGTGAATAGGGCCCATAACAGCCTATTTTAAAAAAAACGCAGCGGTAGCGGCTGGCCTAATGGCCCGGGCGCTGTGGCAGCTGCTACTGCTGCTACCACGGTAGTTACGCCACTGCAGGTAATGCTAGAAGACACCGACAGCATATCCATAGGTACAGTATAATTGACATGCTGCGATTTCCAAAAACGTAACGGTTTTGGAATTTGCAGCAGTTCCGCCTCGGGTATTTTTCTGAAATTTGTTGATGGGATTCTCTAGACTGTAAAATGCCAAAGTTTTTCCTGCGGCCTTTATGCCACGTGGGGCTTCAGCCTATTACTGCCCATTTATCCATGATTTTCAGCCTCTGCCTGAATAAGGGCTGTCTGTTGTCAAATCAGACCGACTCAAGGTTTTCCATTTAATATTAGGTTTCAGTTTTTTTGGGGGGGGGGGTTGTATATGTATATCTTAGGTGTATATAAGAAACTCTGTGAAATACAGTATCTCTGTGATGTATCTTCAGTGAAGACATATTTAAATTCATAGAAGCATATGGAGAGGGAGGGGGAGGAGGAAGATGAGAGAATGAGAAGAAGAGAGACATATCTCATGTAGCAGAAAAAGTAAACTATATTGCACAGTACTGAAAAAACCTGATGGAAAACTGCTAAAAATGTACTATTGAGGCATCTTGTGTCCGTCACTGGGTTCTTCCTCCCTCTCTCTTCCCCTTGATCTCTCTCTCCATAGACTTCTAAGAACTGCAGCCTGTCTTTATGGTCTACAGGTCTGAGCAGTGAATTGAGCAGTTCAGCAGTTAGGATCAGAGCTGATAACATGAGATACAAGCCCTTTCCTCTGATAAGTAAGTTTTATTTTTACTCTATTTTCTGGACCCGATTATGAGGCCTGAAATTTTACCTGAGCTTCTCCTTTTCTCTTAAAACATGTAGTAATATGCTTTAGTGATAAGAACTCTCATGGCCGTAGGCAGCAATAAACTAAAGATGAAACGCAGGGGTCTATTGGAGCAGTGGATGCAATGATGGATCAGTGGTATTAATTACAAGGGTGATATCTATCTTCTATTGTAATTGTATCTGTAATGTACTACTGCAAAGAAACCCCTTACAGAATTAGCAAGTAGCAGTCTATTATTAGGCTTAGTGGCTGGAGTGAAAATTGCAAGATATAGTACTTAAAAAAAAAAAAAAGATAAATAGTCACATGGAACATTGAAAAATGATAAAAATCCTTAAAAATTATAAACATAAAAAACTTGGCTTAAAAGTGTATGGAGAGTCAAAGGATTACAACTACACAGCGGCCTGAAGAGCTTGTTACACTTGATAAAGGGCTGTGATAAGCCCGAAACGCATAGTGTATGTTCATCAAGTAAGGCCGATTTGTTCGATCTTGTGGTGGAAGCGCAATTCCTGAGGCCTGGTTTTCCCAGTGAGTCCACGTCTGGTCTGTATCTTGATTGGCTTAAAAGTAGGTAACTTTCTGGTGACACTTTCCCTTTAACTTGAATCCCGCTGTAGTAGAATCAAAGATTTTTGCAAGCTACATGCAATAGCCTATACTTTTTTGAACTCTATTCTGTTTGCCCAGTATATTTGCCAACATTATCTATTGTCTGACCTAAGATATTTATGTCGCGCCCTCCTGCCATTGATCTTTATGCCAGTTTTTGCAAATGTACTCTGATAGTGCCAAGTCTAATATGAATTACTGCCAATGATCAGTGCTGTTCTCATAATTGTTCCGTAGTTTATAAAATGTTTGGATCATTGTCCTAATTATAGAGGGCACCTCATAGGATCCACGTCCTCTTCTAGAATTATTATAGTGGATTATACATAGTCACAAAAGAGCTAACAAAATGCAAAAGTAAAAGCCATGTATTTTTCAAATAGTAAATAGGGTTGAGCTAATCTTGAGATTTCAGGATCGTTTTTAAAATCCAATTTTCGATCATTTTCCAGCTGATCCCGATCGTGAAATTTGCTTGATCGCCGATCAGGATCCGATCTTTCTCGATCCCATTCGCTCAACCCTAGTAATGTAATGTATGTACACTAGGGTTGAGCCGATCTTGAAATTTCAGGATCGTTTTTAAAATCTGATTTTCGATCATTTTCCAGCTGATTCCGATTGTGAAATTTGCTTGATCGCCGATCGGGATCCAATCTTTCCCGATCACTCAACCCTATTAGTAAAATATATCTGAAGTTTAAAACTACTTTTACTGGTTAATGTTGGGATATGTAGAGTTATAAAGATACCTATTTGTGGGGTTTCAGATGTGGTGTGCACTGAGTAAACGCTAAACGGTACAAGCTTGCCTCCATTATTCAGGTCTGCTTGGGGACCTGAAAAATGGAAAACTAATCATCTTAAAAAGCAGTTACCCACGGAAACCCTCAGACCCTACAGACTATAATGGGGTCCGCTGGGTTTCTGGCCATAAAATGCAGAGCAAGAAGTCCTGCAAGCAGCACTTTTCTCTCTGCATTTTTTAAGCGGAATGAAGGATGGAATACCCGAACGTTCACAGAACGCAGATGTGAACGCAGCATAAACTGGTTTGTTTCAAATTCCAAAAATTATAATTCAAAGGGCTTGAGAATCTGACACGCTTCACTTCTAAGCCTCCAATGATGTATCTTGAAGTAACACATTGTCCCTGGGGTCTGGCCCATACAATAATCATTCACCGCCGTCTGCTGTTCACACAGAAGCTCCAGCATGTTTAGGATATGTTCACACTGAGTTTTTTGCAGGTGTATTTTGATGGGAATCCACCTCAAAATCCGCCAAAAAAGGGCCTCCCATTCATTTCAATGGCAGTTCCTCGCCTTTTTTCTCCACTAATGATTTTTTTCAGCTAGCGGGAAAAAGAAGCGACATGTTCTATCTTCTCGCAGATTCCACAGCTGAGACAGCCGCGGATTCCGCGCCTCGAGACACATCCTGATTAGGCCTATTCATTCGGCATCCTATTGCGGTTAGCCGCGCCTAAAAAAAGCACGCATGGAACGCATGTTGCAGATAAGGCTTCACCGCTTCACCGAATGTTGCAGATAAGGCAGACCAACCCTGACCCTGAAAATCAAGCAGGGTGATTTTTTGTGCCATAAGAATAGCTAAAATGCACATAGACTTTTCTGGTCATGAGGGACACCTCTTTTACGCAACTATACAAGTTAATACATTGGTGAACCAACAGATTAAGGACATATGCCAAACAAGGAAAATAGGATACTTGTCCAAACTGCTGTGCAGCAACAATATTGGTACCACTGTAGGGGCAACACGGTGGCTCAGTAGTTAGCACTTCAGCCTTGCAGCGCTGGAGTCCTGGGTTCAAATCTTGCCAGGAACAACATTTGCAAGGAGTTTGTATGTTCTACCCATGTTTGTGTGGATTGCCTTCCATACCAGAAAGACACACTGATAGGAAAAAAAAAGTACATTGAGATCCCTATATGGGGCTCACAATGTACATTAAAAAAATAAATAAATAAATATTGGTACCATTGTCGCTGGCAATGCTGCCCAGTTGGAATAGTCATCCAGCAGGATACATCGAAGCAGCTACTACACTGAGTGACTCCTCTGATCCAGACTCCTATTCTAACTATTGCTTGCAAGTTTTTCAGAACTGTGCTGTGTATGATGCAGTGAGATGAATAGCAGATCCTTCCCTATCTCCACCATTACTGTGAAAGCTTGTGATGACAATTGCAGCATCTTATATAGTGTATATGACATCAGCACTGTAAGATGTCCGCCTACCTGTGTCTATTGGCTGAGAGGCTGTCAGCGGTTATCAGGTGGTGGTAGAACTTCATGCAGTGAGTTAGTGACTTATATGCACATATCTCTTCTGTATTTCCTGCTCAAACATGTGGCGCCGGCCATTTTATTTAGTCTGAGATGAATCATTTGTCTGGTTTTTGTTACATAACGAACAATTTGAAATATTCAGGTCAAATCTGATTTGGGATGAAGCAGTTCACCCATCTCTACTCTCCACCCACAAACGTATATATATATATATATATATGTGTGTGTGTGTGTGTGTGTGTGTGTGTGTGTGTGTGTAGTGAGTGTACTGTGTCTTGCACTTGGATCACGGACATCACACAAAGTCGGCCATCTGAACAAGGTGTTAGGATGCCTTGACCATGTGGGTGACAATTGCCAAAATAATTAAACTAGAGTATGTGTTATAGAGCAATGTATTCTTCTTAGTTATACTTTACATGGAATTGTTGGGCGCTATCAACCCTGGGCTGAATTAATGTGATTGATAGAAGACAACAGCCAAGGAAGCAGAATAATCAGCACTTATAAATCATTTAGGTTCTTCCAAGTGTCTCTCATCACATCATTAACAGCATTCCAGAAATTGTGAAATCATTAGTTCTTTTATACTGTGTAACAAGTTTAACTAAGGATATGTATTAAGTAGAGATGAGCGAGTACTGTTCGGATCAACGGATCCGAACAGCACGCTAAATAGAAATGAATGGATGCACCTGGTACTTCCGCTTTGACGGCGGCCGGCCGCTTAACCCCCCGCGTGCCGGCTACGTCCATTCATTTCTATGCGAGCGTGCTGTTCGGATCGGCTGATCCGAACAGTACTCGCTCATCTCTAGTATTAAGGCAAGTATGTGAAAAAATACACATGGCTGAATTAAAGGAGCTGTCCATGCAAGCTGGACACAATGTGCTATCCCTAATTGAAGGTATGCACAGGGATGCATAACATCATACAGTAAGGGACCCTAGCAAACTGCTTATATTACTTGAATAGCTAAAGCGTCCGGTGTCTGGAGTTAGATGTTTCACCTGATCTGTCCACAATCTGGGTGTCAGACACCCACAAATCAGATACTGATGATCTAGTCTTTGGATAGTTTATCAGTATAAAATATGCATTCAGGGCTAGAAAATTCTTTTAACATGTGAACGGGACTAGATTTCTATACATTCTTTATTGTCGACATACCAATTGCTCATACCAAAGAAGTTCTTGATAGAAATCTTCATGCCTTCTGGCTATGGATTGTGTCATTTACATAATATATACGTCTTTGGATTAATTATATAAAGCATGATAGTGATCTATGACGGAGATTCGACCTTGTAGGGTTGCGGTAGCGTGGTTAACTCCAGATCAGAAGTTTGCATGCTCAAATCACATCAGTGTCAGCTGCTATCTTGTGCTTGCTTCAACATCAGGTATACTAAAATTGTAGCTATACAGAGGTAAGCGTGGCCCCTATGAAGGGATGACATGAAAACTCATGAAGTGTTCCAAATAAAATAAAAAAAAAGAGTGATCTATAGTTAAAACCAACCAAGTTAACAAAATCATATTCACTATTATTATTATTATTATTATTATTAATAATAATAATAATAATAATAATATTAATAATATTCTGGAATTCTTCAGTGCAATTTACTATATGAACTTACCTAAAAATAAAATAATTCAAAATCATTATTATTATGGATAATAACACATACATATCTACCACTATAAATCTTGATGCTCAAGATGTATTCATGATTATAAATAAAGTTTGATGTTTTCATTGGTTTTGTTGAGACCATAATAGACCGATTTGTGCATCCAAAAAATCCAAAATATCTCTCAGAGATATTCTTTATGTCCATAAACATGGTCACATTATGGTTCACTACAATCTCTGATGTATAGAGCCATAATTGAGCCCCTATAGAATTCAATGGGGTCTGATTTAAAATAGAGACATACAAAGTCTAATTCTTTACAATTTGAGACAAAAAATATAATAATACTTTCTGATTCTAATTTCCCCTAGAAGTAATATCTGTAAAATTAAAGTAGCATTCCAATCTCAAGGATCCTACCTATACTACTAGTTTATGTAAATTGAAGGCTTTTTCTAACACATTGCTTTAGCATGCTGCTTTGTTTTCATGCTATGTGAAATTATTCCTCCCACTGTTCACACAGTGTTTCCATGGAGCCAGTCCTGTGTGATAAGATAGGACAGATGACATCAGTCACTGTTCTCTGGGTGGTGGCTTGTACTCTCATTGTTATATACAGCTATGTTATACAGCTCAGCTGTATAATCAGTTCAGCTAATTGCAGTTTGCTGATAAAGGTTCGGACAATGGTCCAGCACTTGGCTATCTCCAGTACTGCTCCAATTGATGTGAATGGGAGTGCCGTCCACCACCAGTCATGCCTACAGTCTACGATCAGGCAGATCGAGCGTGAACAAGATTCTGTCGCCCTCACTTCATGGGATAACCCCTTTAAGGAGGAGCTAAGTAATAGGGTAACTCTCTGCTGAGGGCTCCTAACATTGTTGATATATGACCTGCCATGAATCAGTTGTTGGACAGTTCTCATATAATGGGTTAATGGGTAGGAGAAGATAAATAGCCCTGTAGCTAACACAGATGTAATGTTAGAGCGCCTTTATAAGTCTCTTTTATCTTAACTTGCACTTACAACGTCTCCATAGTTTGCACATAGTTAAAATAAATGTAATGAATTGAGTAGAAAGTAAGAAGTAATGGATACAGACTTTAAATACAGAAGAATCCTGTTTTTCTCCTCCAATCATCACATGCCATGACCAATAACACAGACCAGACAAAGGACATGTGTTTTTGCTTTGTAACTATTATAACTTCCATGCCTCATATTAAAATGTTGTATTAATAAAATGTCTTTGATCTTTTTTTCCTTGACTTTTTACCCCAAGTTCCAACAAATCACAAAATTGGCCAAAAAAATTCACATCTGTCCCACCACAAGGAGAAGACATTGTTGTCTCGATACATTTTAGATCCACAGCATTAAGGATAAGAGCCATAGAAAGTAGACACTACATGTATTATATTATTATATCATATATTATATCACTATTATTCTAATCTGTCTTCCGTGATGTAAATGGGAAGACAGTGCATGATGTTAAAGGGAGCGCCCCCTAGTGGGCTGCATGACTGAGGCACTGTCTTCCTATTTACATCATGGAAGAAATATTTGCATATTCTTCCCATGATCCCTCACAGTGGAGCGCATATGGCTTAATAAGACTCCACACACCTACCTGTTGGTCTCTCCCTAAGGAGTGACGATATCTCCTTAACCCTGTCTAGAAGCCTCTCACCTCTGCCAAGTCAGTCTTCTCTACACCGGGCTGAAGAGATCCAAATAGATCGAAACAGCTGTCCTCGGCTTAGAGACTGTACTTGGTAAAATCCCACATCATTGCAGAAAAGGCCTCTGGGAAGGTCGGGCATGATGTTAAAGGGAGCGCCCCCTAGTGGGCTGCATGACTGAGGCACTGCCTATTTACATCATGGAAGACAGATTTGCATATTATTCCAAAGCACTGACAGATGCGGGCTTTATGTATTATTACTACTTATCAGAATGATCAATACATATGAGAAGATTACACCTGTGATCTGCAACAACCTATGATTTCTAGATTTAAATGGCTCCGTAGAGAGATTAAACTTTATTTGGCACCCAGAGATTTCTGTAATTGAGAAACTGGCATACACTGTAATCTTCTAAATAACATAGCAATTTAGGCAGATTTACTAACCTTGTATCATTTCTAGACTAGACAGTCTTACAATGTGTCAAATTGATCAGAGACCATTGTTGGATAATAATCCAATGTGTCTTTACCCTGTCTAGTCTAAATTTATGCCAGCTATTGGTTTACTTAGTATGCTACAGAAATTTGCTCCAGATTTTTTGCGCAATGTTGCATATACTATCCCACATTAAACACTTCCGGACCGCTCATAGACTATAAACGTCCAGATAGTGGTTGCCTAGTTCTGACAGGACGTACCGGTACGTCCAGTCAGAACACAGCAGCTGCACAGAGATCATGCAGCTACTGAAGCTGGGAGCCAGCTGTAATTTCAGCCAGAGCTCCCAGAGAGATGGCAGGGAAGATTTATTACCTACCCTGCCTTTTCGATCGCTGTGTACACAGCAGGAAAGCATCTGACAGATCAAATATACGAATTCTGCTGGGTGTCATCCATCCAAATAGATGCTCATGTTAAAGGGGTTTCCAGGCAAAATATGGCTAGAAAATGGTTAAAAGAGGATTGAGGCTTTCACTAGCTCAGGCTACATTTTGGTGGGCATTGTCTCAGTAGCATTTCTACATGACGTATATTTTCAGAGGCTATTTCTGCTCATGATGGTATCACATATTTGCAGTGTTTATTGAGACTTGGTTCCTGTTGGGTGTATAAATGTGTATTAGATAAACTTGGCTGACACATTTCCTGATTCGTGTGGGAATTATGTTGGTGGTGGTACCATCAGGTTTTAATGCATATTTAATAAATGTTATTTTTTTTTAATACTATTATCCATGTTCAATTATTATGATGCTCCTAAAGTCACCCTCGCATTATATACCCCACAATATTTCCCCCTCCAGCTGCCCCCAGTTTAATGTTCCCCTCCAGCTACTCCCATGGTTTAATGTCCCCTTCAAGTTGCCTTCAGTTTAATGTCCCTGTTCAGCACCCCCCCTCTAATGTCCCTCTTCATCTGCCCTCGTTTAATGTCCCACTTCCATCTGTCCCAAAGTTTAATATCTCCCTCCATCTGCCACCAGTTTAATTTACCCCCTATCTTCCCCAAAAATGTAATGTCCCCTCTATCTGCCCTCAAAGTTTAATATCTCTCTTCATCTGCCCCTTAGTTTAATGTAGTTTAGTTTAGTTTAAACAATAATACTCACCTTTCTTTGCTGTTCTGTAGAATTTTGCGCTCCCGGAGTCTTCAGGGAGCTGAAGATGCGATGTGAGTGATGTCATCATATCTGCTTCATTCACCATTGTATTCAAGTCCCCAACTGGTACAGATAAATACATAAAATACTCAGTGGAACATGTTGGTGAAATGATTGAGAGACTCTTTGACATATGTGCATGAAGATATATATATATATATATATATATATATATATATATATATATATATATATATATAAACATCTTGTTAAGTCCAGTGTACAGAGAAAGCTGTTTGCAGATCTGTGTGGAGGCTGTGAGGAAAATCATCCCTTCCCCGTCATCCACTGTTTGAACAGAGAACAGAAGCCCCCCTTTACTCACTGTGAGCCCGTCTTGTTTTACAGTGATAACTAAAGACAGAACATCCCTAGTAACAGAAGGTGAACAGAAATTTACCTAGAAGGAGGAACTTTATGGTTCCAGACACAAAACAGCAATATTTATTTTTTTTTCCCCAGAATTACTGTGCAGAGTATATAGCTGTAATTCAGAATTGTTACTTTATCCCTTATGGATGTATATTCACAATCGTTTACAAATAGGGTTATCCAAAGGAGAACCTGGGCAACATCTATCCAACAGACTTTCAATCCATAAAGGAGTCCACAAAATAGGCAGGATTTAATGTTAATTTCTTAATTTAATGTCTATAAAATCAACGACAGGATACTGTGAAATACTGGTGGTGCTCGGAATATTTGTAAAGCAACCTGTCTTTATAAAATTATATGCTGGGAAAAGAGGAGTATAACTGTTTGTTTCCACTTTCCATATATGATAAATAACCACAAACATTGTGCATACGTATATGCCTTGTTTTGATATAACTTCATGTGACATATGTATTCTGCATTCTGAGTGAATAATGATTGGGTTTAGAGAGCCTTACTCTCAGAGCCATTATGAAACCCAACCTTTGTGTTTCTCTTTGCTTTGCGATACTGAGAGGACTCTAGAATTCAGTTGAGGTAAGTAGAAAAACCCTAATATATATATATATATATATATATATATATATATATATATATATATATATATATATCAAATAGACATAGGCTCTCACTTAGGTGTACATGAGGTGCACATCTCTTTGATTTTGGAGAAGGCAATATTGGACAAATTATCTCATTTATTAGAATAATACCTGGACAGCCAATGGAAATGAAGACACAGACACATCAGGTAAGGGGGGAAAAGAGCATTTTATTTCTAGTTTCTAAGGGAGGGGAGATTTTAGTTTTTTACTACTCTGTTATTTTAAGAAGCTTTAAATATTTTTAAGCTAAATCTATATTTTTATATCTATTTATATTATGTTACATAACTGACTATTTCAATACTAAATTCAATAATATACCAATTAAAGTTATATCATATTAAACTTATTTTTTTCTTATTTTTCCTATTTATGTTATTACATAGTTTGTATTAAATATATTTTTTATATTATTTTTATGAATATATATTTTAGGTGACAAATAAAATTAAGTATTAGTTACATCTACGTAAATATAAAGATCTATGAACTAAACCTATCTGGGGCTGAGTTGATCCAGAGGAAGGCGAAAACCCCCTTGAGGAAAGAGCCAATTATCCTCATGTAAGGGGGGAAAATTCCTTCCTGACCCCAAATATGGCGGTCAGAACAAGTCCCAGGATCAAAAGCCGTTACCTAACCTACACTGTATATAGTCTGGAGTTTGTATGTTTTTGTATTTTTGATTATCTATTATTTTATTAAGCTAAATTTTTCTATATTTTTTCTATATTTCTTATATTTTTTTGTATTTTTCTATGTTTATTTTATGTTATTTATTGCTTATAAATTTTACAGATTTATAATACTAAACCTATCTGAGGCTGAGTTGATCCAGAGGAAGGCGAAAACCCCCTTGAGGAAAGAGCCAATTATCCTCATTTAAGGGGGGGGAATTCCTTCCTGACCCCAAATATGGCGATCAGAACAAGTCCCAGGATCAAAAGCCATTACCTAACCTACACTGTATATAGTCTGGAGTTTGTATGTTTTTGTATTTTTGATTATCTATTTTTGTGAAGCTAAATGTATTTTTCTATATTTATTTTTTGTTAATTATTGCTTATAAATGTTATTGATCTATAATACTAAACCTATTTAAGGGCTGAGTTGATCCAGAGGAAAGCAAAAACCTCCTTGAGGAATGAGCCAATTGCCCTCAAGGGGAAAAATTCCTTCCTGACCCCAAATATGGCGATCAGAACAAGTCCCAGGATCAAAGCCGATGTCTACATCTAACTGTTCTATCTATGTGTCTGTGACTATACTTGTATCTATCTATACGTCTATGTCTAGTGTCTATACTTCTATGTATATATATATGTGTCTGTGTGCCTATACTTATCTAGGTGTATGTAATGTTGTTATATATGTGATGCATATAACTTACCAGGCCTGTGCTGTGATGGGATCCGTGCACAGGCCGCTCCTGGTTCTCTGGAGGATCTTCGGGAGGTAGTGATGTCAGAAGCAGCCAGATATTGAAGGTCCAGGTACGGGAAACAGCATGGTGGTAGATTTGCAGCATTAGGATGGTCTGAGAGGATGTTGCAGGCAGCTGAGGTCTCTCCAACTTGCTGACATGTAGTCAAATTCAGCCACGTGGTGAAAGGTCTGATCTTTCGGCCACGGCAGGTCTTCATTCTGCAGTTTTGCTTTGGAAGGTGTAAATGGCGGCTTTGTTCTCCGCATCTCCAGTTCCTCCCAGCAGATGATGTTGAAGAAGGGATGGTCTCTTATGTTGTTATTCACACCCAGCCGCTTCTCGGGATCTTTCTGCAGCAGTTCTATGAGCAGATCTTGTAGTTGGGCATCCAGCCAAGTTGGAATCTCTGGCTCATCTCTGGTGACGTTGCGGTAAAAGTCAAATGGGGAGCTTCCTGTTGCCATTCTGGACACAACAATGCCCAGGCTCCACCAGTCCACTGCTGCATCATATACCAGTCCGAGAAGCACCTCAGGGGCCATGTAACGGCGTGTGCCCGCGAATCCACGGATCTTACGGGATGAGGTGACACCATCGCGGGCAATCCCCAGGTCGATTATGCGGATGTGGCCATTCCCGTCCAGCATGATGTTTCCTGGCTTTATGTCTCTGTAATAAAAGAAGACAGATGACATGTAAAAAACAGCTATCTATCAGGACTCTAGGAAAGCTGGGTATATTATATCCACCATTACAATGGGAATTCAATTTCCACTTACCTGTGGATGATGTTGTGTCCATGGAGGAACTGGAGGCCGCATGCAATTTCTGCTGTGTAGAATCTGAAAGACAGAGTGTAGTATCAATGACAGCAAATACTTTTCTGGCAATCCCCTAATATCATGTTAGTATCAGTGTCACCAGCAGTGGAGAGGGGGCGCTGTATATGGCCGCCTGTATCCCCTCCAGTCTCTGCAGTCTTCTATACCTGTGCTCTTATGTCACCCTATACTTTCCACCCTTCAGTACATTTCCAGTCATTCTCCCATCAACTGATACGTCATTTACTAACCTCACGTTGTCGGTGTTCAGACTGCCGCACATTCCGATTAAATCCTCCAGGCTGCCACCGGACAGATACTCCGTGATGAAATAGTATCCATCCTGGGACTGGTGTGCGGCATATAGATGACAGATGAATGGAGAGTCTTGGGTCTTCTGGAGTATCTGCCGCTCTCGTAAAGCTGCTATGTAGGGCTGTGTCTTAGCCATAACCTTCACGGCCACTAAGGTATTTCGGCCGGGTAATGATGCCAGGACCACCTGAAATAAAAGATGGCAAATTCATTCAAAGTGGTCACAGGGAAAGTTCTTATACATTTATTACATGGGCCTTTGTCTGCGGGGGTTTTTGGATATTCTGCTGCCAGTGACAGAGGGGTGGACTGAGCGGTCGGTCACTCAGGTTGATCCAGACCCTACAGCAGAGGTGGGCAAATATAATGTGATGTCTGTGCTTCTGAGCTTTATGGGGATGACTATACAGAATATTTACATATACCAGACCCTGCAATCCATGAGACCAGCACCTCATTACACTTTCTATCAGACTAGACCTGATGTGGAGGCTTATTACAGTACAACATCAAACCCAAAGCAATCTCAATACTAGATAAAAAAAACAAAGATACCCGCAAAAACTCAAAGCACCAACTAAGTATCAATGTATAAATAACACAAAGAATTCTTTTGATTTTAAATCTAAATTTATTACTACAAAAATGTTTTTAATTGTAAAAAATATTGGTATCAGGAAAACAAACACATAAAAACATTTAAAAACACACAACAAGAGTGGAGGTCGCACTGGACTGAGCAGCTCCAGCAGGTGTATAATCTGCTAGTGGTGTAGGGGATGAGAACAGCCGCAATAAATGTGTGTATAGAGAGGCCCAGTATTTAGTATATATAAATGGAAATAGGCTCCTATTGCCCACAGTATCACAAGATCAGGGCACTTAATTGAAAAAATATATCTGTAGCATTGCAAAAATCATACCCCTATCACCACTATATAGTAAGAGCATATAAGGTAACAGAACCAATGTAAAGTTACACACACATGCCAGTATTACATAAGCCAACATACATAGGACAAAATGTGGAGCATATACATGAATCACTGCTCACCAGCTGCGACCTCCACTCTGAGCCCCGACGGACCGTTTCGCCCCTGCTTCTTCAGGGGGCTACGGGGCTATATTTTTTACAATTAAAAACATTTTTGTAGTAATAAATTTAGATTTAAAATCAAAAGAATTCTTTGTGTTATTTATACATTGATACTTAGTTGGTGCTTTTTATTACAGTACAACACAGCCACAATGTGAAGCTCCAGTGCAAAATCTGCCCCCCCCACAGGGTCCAGGACCGGTAGCTCCTACTACTGCAGCACCCCCATAGCTACACCCCTGTTGTACAGCTCTACAGAAAGAACTACTGATACCATCCACACATATAGATAGAAAGTCAGAGGAGGTTCTCAGCACTGGAGATATGATATATAAAGGAGTGACCGCGGGGCCATGACATTTATGGACATCCTAGCATTCACACAGTGGGAAGAAACTGCTGTTAGTCTCTGATATGCATTAATTGGCTGATAACACAAAACAATAGCTTGCATTTAATTCAACAAAAATGAAAAACTGAATAGTTAAAGAGTTTGTTCCATTATAGACACTTATACCCTATCACTAAAGAGCCGACAGTCCCATAGAAGGGAATGGAGCGCTATTCACAACAGCACGCTTGCACTTCATTCACCAGGAGATCTTAGGGGGACTGTTAGTCCCCTGTTCTCCTGATCACTAGGGGACACTGCAATCGGGCCCCAAGAAATTGGTCACTTATCCCCTGTCCTGTGGATAGGTAATAAGTGTCCATAATGGGTCAACTAATTTAAGTTCCTCTTTGCCTTTATCAAAAATTAAGAAGTCATAAAGCTTACTTTTCCAAAGGAGCCCCTACCCAACACCTGATGGATGGTGAGACGACTGATGTAGAAGTCAGGGTAGGGGCTGGATGTTCCGGGGTCCTGGTTGCTGCCTGGTCTTGGCCCGTCATCCTTCAATATTCTGGCCTTTCCTCCTCTCTTCTTCTTGATCTTCCTTGATCCAATCTTGCTGTCATCTTCTCTCTTCCTCTTCCCATCCTTTCTCTTCTTATCCTCTCTCTTTTCTTCTCTCTTCTTCTCCTCTCTCTTCTCTTCTTCTCTCTTCCTATCTCCTTCTCCTCTCTTCCTATCTCCTTCTCCTCTACGTCTAGTATTCACCATTCTCTGAAGTTTTGCAGTAATCCTGAAGTCCAGTCTAATCGCTGCCATCGACAGTTGAGACTAAATGACAGTTGGTCGTGTGCAGGTCACATGATGGCAGAGGTCACGGAATCCTCAGGTGTCACCTGCCTGCCAGTACTACATGTACCAGCTCTGCCATATGTGATATGGGCCTCATGACTGATAGTCTAGTGTCCAGAGGAATGGAGGACTTCATGGCTGGTTCTTCTATTGCTGTATTATCAGTAGCTGGGGCAGGAGATGTCACTTTATCTCTGGGTTGGCAGTGGTGCCCATTACTCATTAGCAGAGGCTAGTATTGTAGAATAAGTGCAGTTGTGTAGATATTCATATGATCCAGATACATTACAGTATGATTTATTTCCATAGGATTTAATAGACGGTGCCCTTATCACTGTAGATCTAGCTGTACAGAGAAGGAGATGCTTCTATGGAGGTTAAATAGGGTTTCCTCCAGAGAAACAACTTCAGTCTCCTGAGCCCTAATGTCTGTAATGGGGCCCCTACCTAACTCATGCTATTTAGTGTAGTAGTATATTTTATGTCAAGGCCTTTTTGGGCCACCTCAGGGTCCATGGCCTGGTAGTATCTGCCACCACTGCAGCCATTATAGCGATGTTCCTGGGATTCCTCCACTGACATGTTAGAAAGGTTTCATTTAGAAAAAAAAGGAGTCTCATCTATAGCAGTCATGGGTTGGGTCATTTTAGGGGGAGAGGACTTTGCTAGGTCCCAGTAATGTATATCCTGGATTCTAAGGCTTGACAAACACTAAGAACTGTATTTACGCTGTCCCATGAATGATTTTTTTATCATACAGATATGTGCGTATCCAATCTGCAGTACAAGAGAGAAGATATAGTTGGTGTTGTAGAATAATATTATTTAGTTAGTGGTCCATAGTGGCATAATATAGTATTCAAGTGCCACATGCTTGGCATTATTCCATTCACAGGAGTTTTCTGTCCCTATAGCCCCATAGAAATGAAAAGAGAAGTGTCTGAGCGTGTGCACCATTGCTTCCTTCACAAGGGGCACCTGGGGGTGCTTACAGACTTCTGTACTGATCACTGGGTGCTTACAGCTGCTGGACCCTCAGCGATCAGACAGTTATTTCCTATTCAGTCTAGCTAGCTGAGGATCGGATACAATGTATCTAAGCTATGCCAGGCTATTCAAATAAAAGGTATTGCTGTAACAATCTGACACTACACAATATGGCCATATGCTTACTGCAATATCAATTTGGGATCTGATGTAATCACTGCAGCAGTCATGTAGGTGTCTGACATGTAATCACTGAAGCAGTCATGTAGGTGTATGGCATGTAATCGCTGCAGCAGTCATGTAGGTGTATGACATGTAATCACTGCAGCAGTCATGTAGGTGTATGGCATGTAATCACTGCAGCAGTCATGTAGGTGTCTGACATGTAATCACTGCAGCAGTCATGTAGATGTATGGCATGTGATCACTGCAGCAGTCATGTAGATGTATGGCATGTAATCACTGCAGCAGTCATGTAGGTGTATGGCATGTAATCACTGCAGCAGTCATGTAGATGTATGGCATGTAATCACTGCAGCAGTCATGTAGGTGTATGACATGTAATCACTGCAGCAGTCATGTAGGTGTATGGCATGTAATCGCTGCAGCAGTCATGTAGGTGTATGACATGTAATCACTGCAGCAGTCATGTAGGTGTATGGTATGTGATCACTGCAGCAGTCATGTAGGTGTATGGCATGTAATCACTGCAGCAGTCATGTATGTATATGACATGTAATCACTGCAGCAGTCATGTAGATGTATGATATGTAATCACTGCAGCAGTCATGTAGGTGTATGATATGTAATCACTGCAGCAGTCATGTAGGTGTATGACATGTAATCACTGCAGCAGTCATGTAGATGTATGGCATGTAATCACTGCAGCAGTCATGTAGGTGTATGATATGTAATCACTGCAGCAGTCATGTAGGTGTATGACATGTAATCACTGCAGCAGTCATGTAGATGTATGGCATGTAATCACTGCAGCAGTCATGTAGGTGTATGGCATGTAATCACTGCAGCAGTCATGTAGGTGTATGACATGTAATCACTGCAGCAGTCATGTAGGTGTATGACATGTAATCACTGCAGCAGTCATGTAGGTGTATGACATGTAATCACTGCAGCAGTCATGTAGGTGTATGACGTGTAATCACTGCAGCAGTCATGTAGGTGTATGACGTGTAATCACTGCAGCAGTCATGTAGGTGTATGACATGTAATCACTGCAGCAGTCATGTAGGTGTATGGCATGTAATCACTGCAGCAGTCATGTAGGTGTATGGCATGTAATCACTGCAGCAGTCATGTATGTGTATGACATGTAATCACTGCAGCAGTCATGTAGATGTATGATATGTAATCACTGCAGCAGTCATGTAGGTGTATGATATGTAATCACTGCAGCAGTCATGTAGGTGTATGACATGTAATCACTGCAGCAGTCATGTAGATGTATGGCATGTAATCACTGCAGCAGTCATGTATGTGTATGACATGTAATCACTGCAGCAGTCATGTAGGTGTGTGGCATGTAATCACTGCAGCAGTCATGTAGGTGTATGGCATGTAATCGCTGCAGCAGTCATGTAGGTGTATGACATGTAATCACTGCAGCAGTCATGTAGGTGTATGGCATGTAATCACTGCAGCAGTCATGTAGGTGTATGACATGTAATCACTGCAGCAGTCATGTAGGTGTATGGCATGTAATCACTGCAGCAGTCATGTATGTGTATGACATGTAATCACTGCAGCAGTCATGTAGGTGTATGACATGTAATCACTGCAGCAGTCATGTAGGTGTATGATATGTAATCACTGCAGCAGTCATGTAGGTGTATGACATGTAATCACTGCAGCAGTCATGTAGATGTATGGTATGTAATCACTGCAGCCAGGGCTGCTTTAACTATAGAGCCAACAGTGCACTTGAACTAGGCCCTATGGTAGCAAGGGCCCCATTGGTACAGTGGAACAGTCCTGCATATGCTGTCCCACCTTTCTAGACTGTCCCAGCTTCAGGTCATAGGCGACTTTGCATACAAAGATGAGCAGAGAGTCATCCCCTCCCTGCTTTGTCATTCATCCCCTCCCTTCCCCATTCCCAGAACACTCTAGACCCGATACAGCAGGGTAGCAAAAAGAGTTGAGTATTATGAGAATTTTTTGGTTTGTTTTTTTCTGTGGTAGAAGAGGGAAAGTATGGAGACTGCGGGGGGACTTTAACCCTCTCTGTGGGGCTTGGTGGCACTTTAGTTAAAGAGGATGTATGTAATATGTCCTTGCTACTAATGCCAATTTCTCAGGATCTTTTAGGATTATGAAGATTATTTTGGATTAATTTTAACAATGAGCTTTCGGATTTGCTTGGGGACCCAAAAGACAAAAAGCCAATCTGCTTAAAAATCAGTTACCTGCAGAAGACCACAGTCCCTATAGACCAGTGATTTTCAACCAGTGTGCCGCGGCACACTAGTGTGCCGTGACACACTAGTGTGCCGTGACACATGGTCGGGTGTGCCGCGGGGAAAGTTCCCCAGACGCATGCCAAGATTGGCACGGGAGACCTATTTTGCTGGCACAGCAGCCAGTCCCCGTGTAAATGTAGACGGAGCGTCCCTTCACTGCTCTGCTAGCTAGAGCTGAGGTGTAGGACACGCCCCCTTCTCTCCCTGCCCACCAATCAGAGGTGAGCCTCTCACTGCACAGGATAAGGGCTCCCTGGACCTGCTGCTACACGTGAGGAGGAGGCTCCTGCCGTCTGCAGCCCTGAAGAGGAGAGGAGGAGAGGAAGCTGAACAAAGTGAAAGTAAAAGAAAACACCAGGTTAGTAACTATTCTCATTAATGTCAGGCATTTGGGGTTATTACTTTAGTTTTAGTAACTCCATGTGCCTCACATTAATAGCAATTAACCCCATCATGTCCCTCATATTAACTCCTGTGTGGCTCACATAAGAGTTAATAACGTGTGACATATGGGGGTACTATATAATGAAGATATTTACTTAATTATCACCTCCATATGTCTCACATATCAGTATCCCTTATGTAAAGCACACAGGGGGTTAATGTGAGGGACATGATGGGGTTCACTGCTATTAATATGAGGCATATTGAGTTGTAACCTGCAATGCACATGACCAGACTTTTTATACACAACTGTGGATAAGAGTACAGACCTATACATTTCTAAGGACCCATATATACAGCCATTCTTTTTGTGGCTGTGTATCTGGGCCAAATTGAAGAGCTGAAAATTATAGAGCAGGTCCTATATCTGTCCTATACCTACCCTATATCTGTCCTATATATACCCTATATCTGTCCTATACCTACCCTATATCTGTCCTATATATACCCTATATCTGTCCTATACCTACCCTATATCTGTCCTATACATACCCTATATCTGTCTGCATTTGTGGCCCTGTCAATTAATTTTTAATGTTTATATCAGTGAAAACCACATGCGTGCCACTTGTATGCAGAAGGCGTAAGGCTGAGGCCCCACGTTGCATAAACGCAGCGTTTTTGTTGCAGATTTTGCGGCAGTTTATTTCAACCAAAGAATCAACCATTTAGAATCTATATTATTAACTATATGTATAATATGTACTGTTTTAGTGTCATTTTGTGCCATTTTGGTTGGTGGTGTGCCCCGGGATTTTTTAAGTGTAAAAAGTGTGCCGCGGCTCAAAAAAGGTTGAAAATCACTGCTATAGACTATAACTGGGTCCGCCGGGTTTCTGCCCAGTTTTCCCCCTGAAAAATGCAGAGAGAATGCTTGCAGGACTTTTCTCTCCACATTTTTTAAATGGATTTGAGGGCGGAATCCCTGATAGTAGAGCGACGTCTCATGTGAATCAAGCCTGATTGTCTAATAAAGGGATAATATAACACCCCTCTGAGCCTAATCACAGGGGTATTCTTATGTAATACCCTTCTGAACATAACATGGAAGTTCTTGGTGCTGTGACCCAGACATAGACTTTATGTGTTACTTGCAGCTGTCTGTAGGTTTGTATTGTATCCTATTTTAATACTATGCAGTTTATGGATTGTGTAATGGTTACAATTGTGAAATAAAGATTGCATGATATATTCATAATTGGCTTCTGCCCTATGTAAATCTAGGTGTGTATATTAGTATTAAAGGCACGGCATTTACTAATCACCTGGACTAGAGAATAAGAACATGCACTGTATACTGAATAAATCCTTTTTACATATTATTGTTCTTCCATCATTCTGGATATATTTGTCATCTGATAGGACTGTCCTTCTAGAACTCATCCCATTCTGTGGACACTTTGTATGACAACATATGGTGCAATCTTCGCATACCTCCATAAAAATTAGGAGCAGACAAGGGTACAGTTTTGGCCCACAGCAATCTAGTCTTGTATTATGCATCTGCAATATGGCAAAGTTTCCAATTTTGACTTTGTAATTTTCTTTCTTCTTTTTTAGAAATGTTCTGTCGCAGAAAGAGGATTGAGATCCAATGTAAAATATCATCGTTATATACTAACCGAATCCATGACTACACCTATAACCTGCGCGAAGTTCACCCTGGATACAGTAATATTTAGGAAGTTAATGTGAACATACAATGAAAACACAAAATACCTTTTTTGTAAATTAAAAGCTTTATTATTTCGCAAAATGAGTTCATTACATGAAATTTTTTTTTTTAAAGAAAATCATAGAAATATATTTATATTACAGTAACTCGGCTGTGCACTATAGCAATGTGTTAACCTGCTTTACATAGTAGACCAATATCAAAATTACTTAAATCAACCATTAATAATTGCAGTAATTGGGACAATTGTGGGTTTCCTTTGGTGACTTTCTGCTTCCGTTATACCTATAGGGAAACCGCCAGAGTTTCTGTAGGTATAACTGGCATGCTGCGATGTCCGAAACCATAATGGGATTCACAGTGACTATAAAATGTTGCATTTTCTACTGCGGCTCCATGTGGTGCCCCGGTCTAAGACCATCTACTCATTTTACATGGCTCCTGTGCAATGATACATGTAATGCCCTGTTCACATCTGCTTTTGTATTCCGTCCGGGAAGAGTCCACATGGATTCCCCCCGACATCGCAATTTCAAGCGCTCTGCTGTAAAAGCACACGGACCCCATAGACGGACCCCATAGACGTGCAAGCACATGGACACCATTATAGTCTATGGGGTCCTTGTGCTTTTACAGCACAGCGCTTAAAATTGCGATTGTGTTCCGTCCGGGGGGAATCCATGCGGACTCTAACCAGATGGAATACATACACTAGTGTGAATCGGGGTGATGTGTACCCAGGCCCTGATAAAGTTAATGATGTTACACATGATATATACCTAAGGATCAATTTCACAAGTAAAAGCTGAATCTGAGGAACAAATTAGTAGAGGAGAGTAAAAGTCATGGGTGGATTTGGTGCTAAACTCTATTTTTATGCACTTATAAATGATTGCACATAAAATGACTTCTTAGTGATCAGTGACAGAATATATTAGGCCTTGAGCCATAGTTACATAGTAGATGAGGTTGGATGAAGACATCAGTCCATCAAGTCCAACCTATAACCCCATAGATCAGTTTGCTGTAATGTTAATACAGTATTAAATCTGTCTCTGATAATCCTTCTCATTGTAGTACACATTTATATATCGCCCACAAGCCTCCGTATTACACTTGCCTTTTGGAAAGACATTAGACATATCCTGAGGTCCGTACAGAACCATCTTGTTTATTACCATTCTTTAATAAAGGAATATGGCGGCCAAGAGTACCACTAGCCCTATGATCACATGTAAGAGAGAAAAGCCTGAGCTTGGTTCTACATATCGCGTTTTCATTGGTTTCAGAGTTCTGTCCCATTGCGATAAGATGGTTGTTCTCGCTTTAACCCACTTTCCAGGTCCAGACAGCCGATACTGATAGGGCGTAGAAGGTCCGAAATAGACATGCCAGGCCAGCTTTGGATCAGTTTGAAGAAGACGCAACAGGTTTGGTTTTACACCTAACAATTCTGCCAGTTCATCCATATATTCCAAGTAGTCCACCTGTATGGTGTGTCGCTGACTGCAGACATAGCTGGGGATGACAGAATAGACGTAGAGATTACACAGATAATAGGGTTATTCATTAGAGATGAGCGAGTAGTGAAATATTCGAAAATTCAATTTGAGTAGACCTCAATATTTGACTGTTCGTTCGAATATCGAATCCCATTATAGTCTATGGGAAAAAAAATGCTTGTTTCAGGGAAACCAAAATTCGACCAATTGGAGTCACCAAGTCCACAATGACACCTCAGGAAATGATGCCAACACCTCTGCAATGCAACTGGGACAGCAGGGGAAGCATGTCTGGGGGCATCTAACATGCCCAAGTCCCAGGATTATTATTATTATTATTATTATTATTGCTGCTGCTGCTGGTACTGATTTAGCCAGCCAATTGTATAAGTTTTTTTTCCAATTCCTATGGTGTCCTAGTTTCTTTCCCACCTCCCCTGCGCTGTTATTGGTGTAAAAAAAGTGCCAGGGAAGGTGGGAGGGGAATCAAATTTTTACTGCGTTTACCGCATGGTATTCGACCGAGTATACCGTAGTATTCGATCGAATACCTAATCAATCGAATACCTACTCGCTCATCTCTAATATTCATGTCATGACCTAAATTACAAAAATGGAGCCATTTGTTAAATTGAAAAGTAACATGGCACGTAAATAGAAAATAGAATTGTCAAAAATTAAAAAAATGTATATGGTCTTTTTTCTTACCGCAAATCACAGCGTTTATGCCAGTGGGGCCCATGACCTTATGTTAAGGCCCCATGTTGCGGAAATGCACCGTGTTTTGGTGAAAATTTTGCTGCAGTTTTTTGAGCCAAAGCCAGGAGTGGATTGAAAAGGAATGGAAAATATAAAGGTGTCTCTTAGGCATCCCCCTCTGTTATATCCACTCCTGACTTTGGCTCAAAAAAATGCTGCAAAATCTGCAACTAAATCGCAAGGTGGGACCTTAGCCTTAGTCGCTGAGGGGATTCCAGGGGACTGTCTGTTCCCTGTTCTCCTAATCGCTAGGGGTCCCTTTGGTTAGACACCCACTCCCAATGGTCTTACACGTATCTCCTTCCCTGTGGATAGAAGATAACTGCCTGTAGTGACACAACTCCTTTAAAAAGTGAAAAAAAATTAACCCTTCCTGCAAAAATGGCATATGTACAACATTATTAAATCATGAGCATGGGAGGAACAGACAGCTATTTCTGTGTTCACCAATTAATGAGAGTCTCAAAAGCAAAACCCACCTATGAGATGTGTGGCATGACTCTTTGTTTTACTGCAACATTTAGGAATCTGGGGGCGTCACAGAGTTTTTGCAGGTGGCTATTAAGACGGAATCTGCCTCAAAAAATATCACCTTCCAACTCTTCCATTCATTTCAATGGAAATCAGGAGAAGATTTTTTTCCTCTAGGAAAAATGAAGCGTCATGAGCCATGTTCAGATGGATTCTGCCTTGCAAACCCCAGACTTGCAGATGTTGCAGCGGAGTGAGCTTATCCTGATAGTGTGGCCCATCAGTAAGCTCGAGGGTACATTTCTCCTATAACTTTTTTACTTTTCTCTGGATCCCACTAAAGCTCCACTTTAAGATTACCGTTTTTCCATCTCTTCTTTCTTTTTTCGGATATCTTCTTTCATGTCACTAGCAGAGGGCAGTAAATTCTCTCCTAAAGCAATAACAATATATGGGATTACATTTTAGTTACCAGATGTTGTTAAGATACAAGTCACAGATTTCTGTTTCCTAAGAATAAAAAGGATTTTACTTCATTTCACAAAAATTTTATTATTACGTTTTAATAATTTCTGTGGAAAACTGCAAAGACAGTTTTTGGCTGCTGCACTGATACTGTATGAGAGTGGCGACAGACAAAAGAAATACAACACTGCAGTGTCCTAAAGACTAAACTATCTTAAGGCCCCACGGGATGTCCCACAGCCAAAAAACCCTGCAGGAAAAACCGTGGCTGCAACGAATCGCGGTTCTTCCCACAGAGCTTTAGACAGAAAGTTCATGGAATTTTCCTCCACGTACTTTCTGTTACAATTATACCTATGGGGAAACCGCCGGCGTTTCCGTAGGCATAATTCACATGCTGCGTTTTCCAAAACCGCGCTAGTTTTGGAAATCGCGGCATGTCCGCACAGCGGTATTTACCGCAGAGTGGGCAAGAAATTCACTAGAATACCATCCACTTTGCCGTTACTGTAAAACGCCGTGGAAGAAATCACGGCATTTCCATCCCATGGGGCCTTGGCCTAAGGCTGGGGCCAAATGTTGCGTAAATGCAGCTTTTTTTTTGCAGATTTTACTGCTTTTTTTTTTTAGCCAAAAGTGGCTACAAAAGGAATGGGACATACATAGGAAGCTCTTAGGGAGCCTACACTTGATGTAACGCTGCACTCAATCTGAACGTAAAAACACATTCAGAATGAGCGCGTAAAAAGCAGCTCCCATTGACTTGAATGGGAGCCGGCATACGTGCGCTCCCCATTGAAATCAATGGGAGGCCTTATTCCCTATGCTTTCAATGTATTACGCGCGTATGACATTGAAAGCATAGGGGGAAAAGCCTCCCGTTGATTTCAATGGGGAGCGCACGTATGCCGGCTCCCATTTAAGTCAATGGGAGCTGCTTTTTACGCGCTCATTCTGAACGTGTTTTATTATCAGAATGAGCGCAGCGTTACATCGTGTGAAGGCTCCCTTATACTTCTATCGTCTGCTCAATCCATTACTGACTTTGGCTTAAAAAACTGCAGTAAAATCTGCAACAAAATATCTGCGTTTCTGCAATGTGGGACTCAGCTTTATAAAGAGAGATCATCTATATAACTAAATGAATGGATTACATGTTATATGGCATGAGTATAGTCTGTTCAGCTCCTCCTGCTGTCTGGAGTTTAGAACAGATTTCTATAGAAGGGATTGTCTGGGTTCATTGAATTAAATGCACACAGTCTGGGAGGGCTAAAAAAGAACATACTCCTTGATACTTACTGGTGTCCTCCCTTCTATTCCTGCACTGTGGCCCCCATTACATCTTGACTTAATGTCTAAGAGACCACTGCAGCTAGGGATTGTTCTCTGCTGTATACTGCAAGGTATATGACATCACCACTACAACCTCTCTGTATACAAACAGAGCAGCAAAGGTGACCGGCAGTCCAGCACAGGAATGGAGGGGAGGATGCAGGAAAGTATCAATGCATTTTTAGTTTCTAGCCCACCTGGAACGTGTAGATATAATTCAATGATCCCAGACCCCTTAAGACTAAAGCCCCATGTAGTGTCTCGCAGCAAAAAAGAAGAAACACATCACGGTTTTTCCTACAGCGCTTTTCACACAAAGTTCGCATTATACCTATAGGGAAACCGCCGGCGTTTTCGTAGGTATAATTGACATGCTGTGATTTCCAAAACCTTGGGATCACAATAATACTTGACTATATTCAGGCGTATTTGCTAGTGCTATTAGATCATATAGTTTCCTTACCAGTGAAGATTCTCGTGGCAAGTCGGCACTGTAATTCTGAAATGGGCATAATGGCCCCAAGTGGTTGTATTAAGCCGATGACGGCCAATGTCTGCTTCTCGAGGTCCGGTAAGAAGGTGTATTTATATAAAGAGATCTTGTTGTTCTGCACTTTAAGCTCCTCACAAAAAGGAAAGTTGAAGCTATAACCTGTAGCAAATATAACAGCATCAATGTTTTTCTCCACTGTCTCATCATCAAATATGGCGTCCGTCTCCGTAAATTTGGCCACGTTAGACTTCACCTGTACAGTGCCAGCAATAATGCGGTTTGGAAGGTCGTCATTCACCATAGGATGTTGGCTAAAAACACTGATAGAAATCAAATAATAATGGAATTAATAAATGGGCAGATTGTGTAATAAAAAGGACAGAATCCACACAATAAAGCAGGCAATGAATAAGGCAAAAGAAAAAAAAAACACCTGGCCTCATATCTATTGTACTAAGTTTATGTCTGCAATTGGACAAAATATGACAAAAATAAAATGTATAACTGTAAAAATAATGTTATAATGATTTATACAGATAAAGGACATTGTAATCTGATTGAGATCATTAGTAATATTGACACATGGAAAACACAATAGCAACAACGCCATCTAGTGGTTAGATATAGTAAATGCATATGGGCGCTTCTTGTATTATTAGATTTTGTTACAATCTGAACACTCATTGTGTGTTGTAAAGGAGACAGTAAGTGAAAAGGCCCCAAGGCCTATTTATAATATTGGAATTTAGTTTGCCAGTCTTAATGAAAGCTATGATGGAGTAAAGTGGTAAAAAACTATTAAGAAACGTACACTTCTCAATAATATTGAAATTGCTAGTTCTGATATATCTTGTAATAGCCCCCATATTTTTCTACAGCAGACAACTGGTATAAATGCACAGATAAATATCCTCTATCTATATCCTGATTTCTTAATCATAAAACTTGCTGCCTATAGCCACTAGAGGGAGCTCCGTACATAGAAATGAATACAATTGCCATTGAACTTGATGGAAACTGTAAATATCTCCTTACTCTGTGCTCTCCTTGTGGCAGATGCAAGAATATGCAATGAATTAGTGTTGGGAATCAGAGAAGATCAGCACAGACCCAGAACCTCATCATTTTTGGATGTTGCATTGTTGAAGTAAAGGTTATGTGTCTCCTATATGCAACCCTAAGCTGCTTTGTTCTATGTGGATACCTCATATTAGCAGTCGCACTGCCCTTTGTAGACAAGCCTGACTAATGTAATCCTAGTCAATAACTTATGCTAGGTTCTCAGGTCTCCCTTCTTTGGGTCTGCTTGGGGACCTGAAAAACGGAAACCCAATCCACTTAAAAGGCGGTTACCTGCAGAAACCCACGGACCCTTATAGACCGTAATGGGGTCCACTGAGTTCCCACCGGAAAAACGTGGAGAGAAAAGTCCTGATTGTTGCAGGACTGATCTCCTCTCGCATCCCTGAAGTCTATGCCAGTCTATCCCTGAGAATAAGGCTCTACAGCAATCACTGGTCTGAACAGTATAAACTTAGAAAGCGGTTCTATGTTATAGGAAAAAAACAGAAACAACGCTATTCTACTCATGAAATGTGCCGAGAATTGTACCTGAATTCTGTACAACAGATACTATAGAAAAGTCTTCATTCACTTCTCCATATAATACCTTCAGTGTTTTATTGGTGGGGAATACTCAATGTTACAGCCATAATCCTGTCCATAAAAGCTGTGATAGTCACACGGTGTACCTGGTTGTCATACTGTACATTTCCATAGTCTTGTCCTTGGTTCTGTACCTAGCAGTGCTTAGCCATATAGATAAGGCTGAATGTTATAGTGTTATCAGATGGAGGACCTACAGCAGGAGAGCGACCATGTAAGACTATCGCAGCAATATATAGATATTAGCTCTTATTCACATGTTTATTAAGCCCATCACTATTCCTATATGATATCGTTCTCTACTGCAGTCTTATTGTTGTAGTATCCTCCATGTAATGCCATATACTATATTGGGCCATGTTGTGGGATCAGTTATTTTCGCCACCCTGTATTATCTACAGCATGTAGGTTAACAATAGCTCTCCATGCTTCTCATAAACAGGACAGCTTAGTCTGATGACAGAAGCAATGTAAAGTTCGCAGCAGCCAAGCCGGGACTTTCTTTAGATATCCAGTTGTAAGGTTTTGGTGGAAATTAGAAAAAGCCGCTGTCTCTTTTATATAAAAAAGCAAAGTTCTGCAATGCATCTTACCGGTGTTTCGGTTTTATGCCATAATTTGCATGGTCAAAGCGTTGATTTAACTTGGACTCTGCAATGTAATTTAAGAGGAAGTGGGGTATACAATGTTGTAGTGTATTAAGAAAACGTGTAATATGTAACATGTCCACGGGGTAACCATAGTCTGACACTCGGTTTAGAATCCATGAGCCTCTCCTGGTGCTGAGAAATACCTGCAAGCCAAAAAAAAAGTGTTACTAGACATCGCCTAGTTGTATGTAACTAAGGGTGAAACATTGTACTCTAGAAATCTATGCACGGTTATCTATAAGTAGTTCTGCTAACTATACATATATGAAGTCTGCAGAGATTTCTTTTGCGGACTTTCTGCTTCAATTGTATCTATAGGAAAACCGCCGGTGTTTCTGTAGGTATAATTGACATATTTGATTTCCAAAACTGTGATGGTATTTTTCCATAATACATGGCTGGGATTCACTAGAATTCCATGCACTTTGCAGTGACTGTAAAATACAGCATTTACGCCACATGGGCCATGCGCTAGAATGGCAAAATACCTTCCTGATAAAGATTAGGTTTCCTTCGTAAGCCGCGGAGAAACTGCATAGGAGACGGCTTCCTAGTGGTCAGTTTTAAAACCCATTCATTTGTCCGTATGCAGCCTCTCCGCGGGAAATCTGTTTTTTGGCCAGACACAAAGTCCTGTATATTTGATTATGTGTCCGACCAAAAAAAATGGTTCCACCATGGAGAGGCTGCAGGCAGACACCGTTGGTTTGCTTTTAAAACCCATTCCAGGAAGCCGTCCCCAATGTAGTTTCTCCGGAGCTTAGGACGGAAACCCGGCAGAATGACACTGGGCGCACAGGAGCGCAAGTGTGAATGCCGCCTAAGCTGTTGATCTTGTAGCAAGCTTCCACATGTAGTACGTGACAAACCTGTGATGCTGTCCTGCTTAGTTCCACAGCAATGTCTCCACCAGAGTTTCCAATCCCAACAACAATGACTCTTTTTCCCTTGAATTCTTCTGGGTCTTTATAGTCTCGACTGTGAAGGTACCTTCCTTTAAATTTTTTAATACCTGTTGTAAAGGAGATATTTCAGTCACAAAACTGCCAAAACTTCCTTCGGATTCTCCTTACCTTTGCCTCTCTTTGTATACAACTCAATGCTGCCCCCTTGGTATACCTGTCCCTGGCTGCAGGAATACTTTCCAGTCTAAATGTATCCCTTTTATTCCCAAACATTCTCTACTCTAAAACCTACCCCTATGCCAGCTCTCCGTGCCATCTGTAGGGCTTTTTAAGAGATTTGTGTCGAGCCTGAGAAAACGGTCTTTGTATCAGATTGTACCTGTTCTGAAGCTGCTGCTCTCTCCTTTTACCAATGTGTAAGTATACTTTTACTTGTAAAAAATTTTTGTGCAGGTGAAAGGAATAAACTTTGCAATATACTGTAAAGGAATCTGCAAAAATCAATAAAAGTATTCTTACCCTTTAAGGGTATGTTCACACGGTGGAAAATGGATTCCGCATGTGGACATACCGCCCGGCTAGCTGCGACGGAATGACGATGTAGTGCACCAGCATCCCGTCCCGGCATTCCACTCCAGATTAGGCTCAAATGAATGGGCCTAATCAGGAGGTAGTCTCGCGCCGTGGTTGAGTCGGCCGAGGTATCCACGGCAAGAGTAAGCATCTTGCTTTTTTTTCTGCTACTAGCTAGAAAAATGGGTCAGGCTGATAGACATGCACATACCTCTCATGTGACCGCTCCAATACACCAATGGGATTGTTGTGTTGCTTCTTTTTTCCACTACTAGCTAGCCGAAAAAAGAAGCAATCAGCCCCCATTGAAGTCAATGGGAGCCGTTTTGGCAGGCGGATTTTGAGAGTATCAAACTGAAGTTGAAGCTGTTTAACTCACAGAAAACAAGAATATTCACTGACCACGGCAAATAGATATCTTGATATAACCTTAAGCCTCCTGCTATTAGAAATCAGATAAAGAGCCATAGGGGGATAACTAGGACCCATTGGTGGGGTTAAAGTGTAAGAATATTTTGATTGATTTTTTGCAGATTCCTATAGTCCTATATCTTGCATGTCCAACTTTGGGTCTGGCCAAAAGAAACGGTTACCCCGCGGAGAGGCTGCAGGTGCACACCGGTAGTTTGCTTTTAAAATCCATTGAAATGAATGGGTTTTAAAACTGACCACCAGGAAGCCGTCCCCTGTGCAGTTTCTCTAGGTCTTAGGACGGAAAACTGGCAGAATGACACAGGGTGCAAGTGTGAACGCCCCCTAATTCTTAACAGCTTTGCATGTGTTCTTTCTACTGTGCAAGCAGAAATCCTGTATAGAAGGATAAATAGGTCATGACAATAAATAATAAAATCACCTGAAAATGTTTCCAGGGGGAGATGGGCTTCTGTGTGGTGACCGCTGCAAACAAGAACAGCATCAAAAATGGCCGACTCCTGTTTACCGTCCTTTTCAGTGATAACCTCCCACTGACCACTTGTAGCAAAATCTGGCCGCTTCTTAACGCTGCACACTGAGGTCTGAAATCAAAAGGCACTATTATAATATATAATGTATAGTGTATACAAACACACACTATTATATGTAAAAGGACAAATAAGTTAGAAATGTATATCCGTATCCACCATGAGGGTCATTGTCACTGAATTATGTCAAGCAATGCACTTCAACTACACGAGAAATTTAGTTCATGTGTTAAAGCCGATATGATATGAAAAACCTACCCAATGACTTTTTGGTGCCATCCTAGCACCCAGCACTTGGCCCCAACAGCCAAATACGGACGAAAAGATTTGTATGGACACCTAAGGCTAAAATTATTTGTCAGATATCAGCTCCTCTGTTAGCTATAAACTAAACAGTTACAAGGGATTTCTCCTCTCAGGATTTCACCTTCCCTCCTGTCTCCTCTCCCCTCTACTTCCTGCTTGCTCTAAATGGCACAGTTCTCTGGATTTACGCATGCAAATATCAGGGCTTAAAACTGAAAGCTATATGCAGTGAGAGAAGAGAATATAGACAGCCAGGAGTCATCATCCCGACCTGGTAGCAGGACTATAACCTAGGCAACCAGTTGTAAAGAATGAGGAGAGAAATTTTGTATCTGGCAAACAGATGTGATTGTCAGGATCTAGGATCTGGCAATGTATTGGGTAAAACACTTCAGTTAGCTTCAGCTACAAGTCTGAATATGATACTTGAGATGAGAATACCCCTTTAATGTTTTCAACGCATAGGAGAGAGTTCCTCTCAGACCATTAAGACCATACCCTATGCAGGCTTATACTGAAGCTGTAGTCAAAAATCACCCATACATGGGACTCATGTAATGGTGGATTATAATAACGGTGGTCTGAGATATCGCCTTTTTATTAGAATTTTGAAAATGAGAAGAATATTTATAAAGTTCCCAAACTTAGGATTTTATTACTTAAACCTCCCACCACAGCTTACCTTAAAGCGGATATATTGAAGTAGCTGGAAATGTTCAGCATAGAGTTTGAAATACTGGAAGATTTTAGAATTGTGCATGAAATTTGGGAACTCATCTGGAATTGGGAAATCACTGTAGGACATCATCTCCTTGGAAGTGTTAATAATAACAGACTTGTAGATACTGGCTCTGCCCTCCTCAGGGTTTTCCTGGAAGTTACAACAATTGAGACGATATACAGTATTGCGTATATTTTTTTTGTAAAAACAATGTTAAAATAACTAAAGTATTGTAATAACTAACCTTGAATCGCCATAGTCCACCAATGTCTTCCGATCTCTCGAAACAGGTGGGTTCCAAGCCTTCCTCCAAGCAACTTTTAATGCCTACAAGACCGCTGGCTCCAGCTCCTATCACAGCAACCTTCTTCCCCATAGTGGTGGCCTACGAAATAAAGGAAAAGAGCAAAGATAAGTGTAATGTCCCGGTACTGCTAGTCCAATTCCCTTTTATAGTCCTTGCAGACCGAGATGATATGGACATTTGCATATAAGGTAAAGCGTTTACTCCCCCTTCCTTCCTTCATTTCTATTTTTCCAGAGCCAGCACACAGGGGGTCTATTAATGTGCCATCTTGTGGATGTTTTTGTGTACTACACCTGCCTATATTTACCATTTTAATGTAATTTGAGCTGGCACTGTAAAGGGAGTCTCCATTATAATTAGGTGACCTCCAGGACCACTCAAGGGAGCTTGGCTGGCCTGGAGGCGGAGCTGAGTGACCGCCCTCTCTAGAGAGGGGGTTGGGAACTTTTTGCTCTTTTGTCTTTTGGTGTGGAGAAACAGGAGCAGACTGAGGACATGGAGAGCTGAGAAATGGCCGCCGGCTCCCACAGCCCTGCAAGCAGAGAGGTCTCTTCCTCTGTATTCAAGATCCCTCTCAGAGAGTGTTTTCCTCTGAAGCTCCAATCTAACAAGCGCTAAAGTTGACGGACCTTCCTATCCATACATCTGGGACGTCTACACGTATCTCTCTATCCAAGTAAGTCTTTGGGACAAATCTATATTTAAGAAGCCCATAGCTAGCCTGGCAGAAATCGAGGATCGCTCGCTGCCGGCACTTCCAGTCGCTCCCCTACATACATGTACCCAGTTGTTGAGGACTAACCCCCTGGATACAAGCCGTCTTTACAAGTATATACAAGTTTACTACTCAAGCAACTATTAATTAAACTATCCAAAGCATTCCTGCTCCAAGCTCCATCACCTGCTTAATTGGACACTGCCTACAAAGATTGCTGTATTGTATGTGAAGAATTCCTCCATGTGTACATTTGTATTTTTTTGTCCTGCTAGTAAAAAGAGCAACGATTACCCCCGAAGCCTGGTTGTCTGTTGTCACTGTCAGATATCAGAGTGGGGGCGGGTAGTCGGGGACATCAAAAAGGAGATTTTGTGCACATTTGGGACCCAGGGACCCCCTGAAATATATTACCCGTGATACCAGCCCTGGCCTTCCTGAGTGTTGCATAAGTAACTATGTTTCAAGTATCAGGAATATTATATACAGTATGGAGATGGTCCAGGAGATCTGGGCTGGTAGTGCGGTGAAGGGATGTGCAGAATAGAAAGCATTTGGTATAGGCTAGCCAACTCTGCTACATTGTAACCGTGCTGAGCAGTCTGGACCTATTTTGGGTGGAGTCAGTTTAATTAAATTAAACAAATTTTAATATTGTATAATTGATTAGATGTCTAGTTTATTGAATAGCATATTTTGATAAGTGTGTTTAGTATGACTTTGCATTACTCAAATACTGCCCTAGAGTCCATCTATGGTAGATAAGATATAGGTATACAGCAGTTTATAGAGGGTACAGACAGCTTTCATGTAAATGTGCATTTACATGAATGCCAATATCCGTATACATCATAGGAGCTTAAATAACAAAGAGGAATACTCCTGCTCTTTTACACCCAGTTTCCAACACGGTTTATGCTATTACCTGAGCTATGCAATCCCACTTGTGATGTTATATTACACTGCAATTGCTTAAAAGACAATCATGTGCATGGGCTGACATAGATGAATAGGTCGGTGTGTGGCCAGGAAAAACTCAGATAGAAAACTGAACTACTGTACAACAAGGACTTTTTTAAGTGTGAAATATGCTATAATACAAGATACAAGACACTAAGACACTGCTTACTCACAATAAGCCAATTCATTTGCCTGGTTTCGGAGTGTTAGTGAAGGACTAGGCTGTGAGCGCTTCCTTCTTCTGCACTGCTATGAATAGTGAGGCCCTTTCCCAGTTCTTATTTAACCCTTTATTATCTGAGCTGCACCCACAGTCCTCAGATCAAGTGTGCACTGAGCTTTCAGCCACTAAGCTGTTAAGTGAGGAGCTACACGGAAGTGTCTGTAGTCTTGGTCACACCAATCATATGCAAGGACTCTGCACCGAGAACCTCCTTCCCTTCCATATTGTAGAAAGTGTAAAACAGTAAAAACCTTTGACACACAGGATAGTCACATCCTAAGGGTTACTGTAGTGCAAATAGCAGAGTTCTCCTTTGCACTTTGCACAGGAAAACATTGGTTCACATTATGCTACTTTGAGATATATAGTATATTGTTTTATTATTAATAATTAATTCCAATATTATTATCATTCGCCTGAAATGCACGTCAGACTCATTTTCCTAATTGTTATTACAGGCTAATGGATGCATTATATTGTATATATTATACTACTCAGAGTCCCTACCCCGACACACTGTTTAGGCCAGTAAATCTGACCAACACGTAGACCGATTTCATGGCTGAAACTCGGTTGTGTGAATGCGCGGTCAGGTTAGGTTCACACTGCCATTGACCTGTTTTAAACCATTCATTACTTAAAGGGTTTCCCTGCATAACAAGTTAAACCCTATCCACTTCAATGGGAGGGCCAGACATTGCCAAGCCCTGTATTTCAGCTATCTTCTGCCCATGTTCTTGTGACCCCACTCGCCCAACCAACATTCAATTCAGACAAAAGTCCCATGTTCTTATGATTGGACGGGGTCTAGGCGTTCAGACCCCACTGATCTGCAAGTTATCCCCTATCCTATGGGCCATGCCCGGTATATCCTGAATGATTGGGACATGCCAGTTCTACAAACATATACATGAAAAATAGGGACAAGCAGAATCCCTACCTTTTCAGGCACTTGAATGAGGTCACACAGACATCGGGAGCGGTGCCCTCCAATAGGTAAAGTGAAGTGCGCTCCATGACCTGGCCCGAGCTCCCCAGGAGCTTCATTATAAATGCACGCCTGCCGGCGTTGTCGGCGGGGCCAGACAGAAGTGCTTGGCGGGCCGCATGTAGCCCTCGGGCCGCAGTTTGCGGACCCCTGCCCTATGCTTTTCACCACACAACTTATGGATCTTCAGGGGCTAATGATTTGTCCGGGGTATCTAAGGAGAGTATAGACAAACAGGATTAGGACAGCGGGTGGCCACCGTCTAGAGACCTCACCACGCTGCCTAGTATCGGGGGCCAGACTCGGAGAGAATTGGGGATGGTAATGTACAGCGCTGGCACTGAACAGTGTCAAGACGTCGCTGAGAGAGCAATGTGATATGGGATGTACGGGGCCCCTTGGAGGGCAGAAGGGGAAATGGAGGAAGGTGTGAGCAGGAGTGGGGATCGGTAAGTAAGGCCATGGGCCCGTGGCAAGAGTATTTGCTTGGCAAACCCCTCAAGATTCGTTCAAACTGAATACGTCCGTATTGGAACTGCTATTACACTGGGTCTCTTCAGATCACAGAGTATAATGATTGGAGGCCCAGGGGACTCCAACACGACTCCCTGCTGTCTTCGGGCCTCTTTAGTGAGATCACAGATGTCTCAAGGATATCGGTGGTCTCACGACGCATAATGACGCCAGTATAACCCATGTCTGTGATATCATTGAAGACGGTCGAAGACAGAATGGAATTGTGCCAGAAGCCAAGGAGAGGGGAGTAACACTGATTTTTATGTTTTTCACATCCACAAAAAAAAAAAATTGGAATGGTCCAGTTGTTGGGGCAGCTATCACCCTGTTTTTACTGCCATAGGAAACTGTAACTCATTTACTGTGGAGAAATACTGGAATATCATGTCTTTTATGGAGACCATTCAGATAAATGGATGACCTGGTTGTATACAGCATGAACACATCAAACCGGCCGGGGGAGGGGGGGGGTTTCCTTTACTACGCCAATATTACCAGTGACAATGTGCATCACATTACAGTATATGTCTATTAGTTCCATTTAACTCAACAAGGAGAAAACACAGCAGCAACTATAACATGCTGCTAGAGAAAAGACAATCAAAACATGCTGGAAAGCAATTCCAAGATGGAGGAGAAAAGCAATGCCTTGAGTAAAAAAGAAGGACCGCATTTCATGTTATATACTGTATATATCTACCATATATCTTCCCCAAGCAGAAACGCTCCTACTTATCCCTGACCCATGCCTTACTTACCTGTCGGGTTGCGATTTTCTGCCTGCTATGTGCTGTAATAGATACAGAGAGTCTTATATAGAGTAAAGTTTTCTCCGCTGTCTAAAGTCTAACGCAAACAAACCCAAACAACCCTCACAGGCCGAGATTATAAGGCTGTTATCTCTGGATATCATTGAAGCTATTATTAAGATTGAGTTCAAGTGTACTGGGGCTGAGACTTTGGTTTTATAGGTTGCTAGGTGAAAGGGGCATAAAGGCAAATAATATACCAATGCGTGGGCGCTTATATATAACTCATACAGAGAATGGATGAAAACAGATGGAACTCATTTCACAAAGGACTTCTTTAAAGGGGTTGTGCCGTTATGGACACTTGTCTGTTATCCACAGGACAGGGAATAAGTCTCCGATCTCTGGGGGCCCGGACGCTAGGTCCCCGAGTGATCAGGAGGATGTGGGACCCAATGGCCCCTAAAGCCTCCTTGTGAATGGAGCCAATGCTGGGGATTACAGTCCTGGCGGCTCTATAGAAGTGAACGGAGCGCAGGACATACCAGTGCTTTGGTGCTCCATTCACAAAGAGGTTTTAGGGGGACTTAGGGCCCCCCCGTCCTCCTGATCACTGGGGGACCTGATTTAGGGCCTCCAGTGATCAGACACTTATCCTCTCTCCTGTCCATAGGTGATAACTGTTCATAACAACACAAACCCTTTAAGGCTTATAACATATATAACATACCTCCCAACCATCCCGATTTCCGCGGGACATTCACAATTTCGGTGACGTGTCCCGCGGTCCCGGTTGGAAGGAAGTATGTCCCGATTTCAACTCAATTCTGCGTCTGGAGGACGCAGATCTAAATTGAATACATATACGACTAAAGCAAGGAGCTGTCACAGCTCAGCTCCTTGCTTTGCCGCTGCACTCCGGCTAGTGGCTGTGTAAGCGCGATGTGATGACGTCACATTGCGCTTACAACAGTGTTAGCGAGACTGCGGAGAGAGCGGTGGGGGAGCGAGGAAAAGGTGAGCTTAAGTGGTTTTTGTTTGTAGACATTGAGGTGGAACATGAAACTGGTGGTAGATGAAGGAGGGGACAGCATGACACTGGGGGCAGAGATGGGGGGACATGAATCTGGGGGCAGAGATGGGGGACGTGAATCTGGGGGCAGAGATGGGGACGTGAATCTGGGCGCAGAGATGGGGAGACGTGAATCTGGGGGCAGAGATGGGGGACATGAATCTGGGGGCAGAGATGGGGGCACGTGAATCTTGGAGCAGATGTGGCAAGATTTGAAGAGCTTCTTAGCTGGTCAAATAGGTCCCATGACAAATTTGTACAGATATGGTCTCCCTGGCTGCGTCAAAGATCCTAACTGTCTATCTGACTCTTTCCCCTCATGTTAAATCAGAGTCCTTCGTCACACCCCACCCCTCCTTACTTTTTTCTACTTATGTCCCATCTTGTTCATTCTTCTCTCTCCTCCTCTCTCTTCTTCGTCCTCTCCTTTACTGCTCTTCGCCTCTCCTCCTCCGAAATCTTGTGCATCCCTCCCCTCCTCTCCCCCCCCCCCCCATTCTTCACTCAGGTACTTGCGAGGTCTGCTCAGGTGCCTCTCGCCCTTATTTCTAAGGTGCATTCTTTTGTTAATACGTATAAGATTTTCAACTCCCTAGACAAGCTTACTTCACCTTATGTTTGCCTTGTTCATACTTTAAAGTCCTCACTCTCCTTGGTTCTTTGACACTCACCTAATGTTGACTACTTGATAATGTCTCATGCTACTTATGCTGACACTTTTATGTTGTATTTTCTTGGCTTTTTGTACAACTTTAATGTTGCTAGCCTTTGGCTTTTGTTGTATACCTTAAAAAACTTCAATAAAAAACTTTTTTGAATAAAAAAAAAAAAGAATCTTGGAGCAGAGATGGGGGGACATGAATCTGGGGCAGAGATGGGGGACATGAATCTGGGGGCAGAGATGGGGGGACATGAATTTGGGGGCAGAGATGGGGGAACATGAATCTGGGGGTAGAGATGGGGGACATGAAACTGTGGGCAGAGATGGGGGACATGAATCTGGGACAGAGATGGAGGGACATAAAACTGGGGGCAGAGATGGAGGGGGGACATGAATCTGGGGGCAGATGAAGGGTGTATATGAAACTGGGGGAGAGATAGAGAGGGAACAAATAATTTACGGGTGACTGTAGGAGGATTATACTGTGTGGGGGCACATGAAAAATGAATAAGAATGGGTGGAGTCAACATAAAAGTGGGTGGAGCTAAATTTGCTGCGGCACGCTACGCGCGCCGCACATTTTGTCCCTCTTTCGGTTCTTCAACAGTTTAGAGGTAAGATATAATATATAACATGAGTTATAACATATATGTTGAGGAGAGGCGTCCCCGCTCTGCTCTGACATTCTCGGAAAGTGGAGAGCAAAGGCAGAATTTTAATTTTTTTTCCCATGGGTCGGGCACCGCCTAATCAGTGCTGAAATTGTAGGGATACATTGTAACACCCAGCTGTTAATTTCTTCATACATATGTAGGAGGAAGAACACAGGAATTGTGCAATGTAAATTTCTAAAAAAAAAAATGCTCTGAATTGTTCTTTAAAATAAACCTTTTATTATTGTGTAGATTTTAGGCACTCAACTCTGTACTGAATAATCTCATAATATAACTTTATAGTGAACGGATTTGTTTTCTGATAGAGCTCTAAATCCTCTGTGTAAACCGAGATTAGATATCTGGTTACTTCTCACATCTCTACATGAAGCACTGGAGCTGCACCACTTGTATTTCCTTGCCTTCATTTTATTCAGTTTACTGTGTAATAGTATGGAGTAAGCTACTGGAGACCTCTACTGGTAGATGTGGGTGGTGATATGCAGTAAGATCTTACATGCCCTCTAGTGGTAGATGCAGGGAGTTAGTGTGAAGTTTTTAATGTTTATCTATGCCGGAGTTTTGGAGTTATAGCCATGAAATTTCAGTTTCCACTTTTTACTCCCCGCCTTCCAAAAGTCAAAAAAAATTATTTTTTTTCAATTTTTATTTTTCTGATCACAGAGCCTGTACGATATACAGTGAAGCTTGACAAAAAGTCGAATTGGTGTGGAATTAGACAAAAACTGTTTGCACAACTTTATTATGGGCTTCATTTTTACGGCGTTCGTTTTGCAGCATGTTACCTGAATTCAGTGGGTCGGCACAATTATGGCAATGCCAAATTGTTTTTGGTACGTTTTAATCCCTAAAAAAATTAATTAATTTTTTTTTTACCATATTCTGACACTTTTTAAAATATTTTTATATACGGGTCTACACGGGTCTGCATAGGGCATCTTTCTGCTGGGCCAGATGTACTTATTTAACCCCTTAACATACATGTAATTCATTGGTCACATAGGGAAGTATGTAGTAGGCTCAGGATTCCCATCATACTTACCTAGCTTCCTTCCAAACATCCTCCTGCGGAATGGCTCCTCCCTTTTTTCTGACTACTGATGTGCAATAGTCCCGGTGCTGCTCTGTGCTCTGCAGTTGACAATCCACCTATACTAATGCCCCCACGCCTGCACAGTAGTGTGGATCGTAGGCCGACGCGCAATAATCCGGGCACTGTTCTGTGCTTTGCAGCCTACGATCCACGCTACTGCACAGGCGTGGGAGGCTAATGCTCCCACGCCTGCACAGTAGAGGTGGATTGTCACCTGCAGAGCACAGAGCAGCACCGCGTCGGCAGTCAGCAAAGAGGGAAGAGCCGTCCTGCAGGAGGATGTCTGGTAGGAAGATGGGTAAGTATGATGGGGTCAGGGGGTGGGCTGAGCTAGTTGGGAAGGGCTAGTAGTGGGTGGGTGGGATAGCTACAGAGATAGGGAGAGGGTGTAAAGGGAGAGAAGGAGAGAAGAAGGGGGGTGAGGAGAGAGGGGTTAGTGTGGAAGCTACATCGCAGGAAGCTGAACCTAGTAAACAAATGCAGAAATACCAGGGGCTTCCAGAGACACCCAGAAATCACTCAGAACACTGCTAAAGGTAAATGGGTGCACTTATCAACTCATTAAAAGCAATATCAGACCTTTTAAAAACAAACATTTTTTGCCCGGAAAACTCCTTTAATTATGATCTAAAGAATTTACTAGGAGTTACCGTGAAGCTAAAGTCTAAGAACTAGAATAAATGTTCCCAGTATGGTCGAAATCAGACCAACTCTGGTCATTTTATATGTTGAACCAAATTAGAAACTGTACTTGAGTTCGGGAAATCAGCACAGAGACAGGTAGTTCTCATTCCAATGATTTCAATTTATTAGGCAAATCAGATCTCCTACATATGCTGCGGACCCTGGTGGCCCAAAGTCAATTTTCGCTTTGTAATAATTGACATTTAACATTATTGGTTAACACAGCGTCATGTCCAGCTCCTGATTTTCTGCGTGTCCTGATCGTTCTGCTCTATCAGATACATCATCCTTGAAGGATGCTTGGCAGTTGACAATATTTTGGTTAATATCTGCAGAGCATTGCAAACACAATACAGGTATATAATGCAAGCAAATAGCAGTTATTACTGACACCAAAATTACATATTAATATTTTAGCGCAATTTTCAGATAATTTCTACAACACCAGCAAAGATGAATACTGCGCTAGCTGCATATGTTACTACAACTACAGTGCAAAATATACTGCAGCAAAAAGTATCAGGATGCCAAATATTTTAAAAAGCAAGCTGTATGGGCTTTTAGAACAGTTGTTATCGATGCTTCGTGTCTTCAGTGGTTTGATGATACGCTCTTTCTGGGTTAAAATGGCTGACCTGGCGTCTTTCCACCGCCCAGGTCCAGTCAGGCGGTACTGGTACGGAGAGCATGGCCCGAAGAACATCTCCCAGGCTAGCTTAGGATCGGTCAGAAATAGCTTCTTAAAATTAGGCTTACAGCCTATCTCTTCTGCTAACTCATCCATGTAATTTACGTAGTCCACTTGTATGGTATGGCGCTCACTTTCGACGTACCTGCATAAAAACATATTATTTGAAGCAGAAGATTGACATATGAAACAGTATAACATATATGGGACAATAGAAGCAACGCTAAAATATTAAAGGGGTATTCCGGGACTTATTTGATGACTTATCATTAAAGGGGTATTACCATAAACCTAATTATATCTATATTTGTAAATAATTAAAAGTTAAACATTTTTGCAAATATGAGTAGTTAAAAATTCTGCAGAGTTTTAAAGGTTTTCTCAATGGTGACGACCACGAATGCAGAAACTTTCTATGGTCTTGTCAGGAACCCAACTATGATTTTTTTTTACTACAGCCGGGTTGTCAGGCAGGAACACTACATGTATGAGAAGATATCCCGGCCACACTAAGGAAATCATGGCGGATTTTCTGACCTTAGAAGGGTCCATTCACACAGAGTTTTTGGGTGCTGATTTTGACGCTGAATCTGCATCAGAATCCATGTAGAAAAAATGCCTCCTCATAGAGTTCTATGGGTTTTGCTTGCTTTATTTTTTCACTCGCTGAATTTTTCCGCTAGCGGAAAAAAAGCTTCCTTCAGGTGGATTCCACCTGCAAAAACCAACGCAGTCAATGGGAAACGGAAATCCACGTCGCGGATTTGGGTGCTGAATTGGCAAAAACTGCTAGCGGGTTTTTTTTTTTTTCAAGATCCATACACTGTGCTGGAGGAAAAAATAAAAAAAGCCTCAAAAACGCTCCAAAAACCACTTCAAAAAATTTCCTAATTCCTGAAGCTGAATTTGTCCTCACTAAAATCCTCACCAAAAAACTCTGTGTGGGTCCATTCACACGGAGGAAAATGGTGAGGAATTTGGTGTGGAATTTGCTAGCAGAAAAAGGAACCCATTGAAGTTAATGGGCGGCTTTTTTTTTCAGCGCTGAAATTCCACACCAAATTCCTCACCATTTTCCTCTGTGTGAATGGACCTTTAGAATGGACCCGAAAAGTGCTCTATTTATGGTCGTATCCACTGGCACCAGTGAAGACAACAGACTGTGACCTCAAAATATTTAGAGAAAATCTTTAAAACTCTGGAAAATGTTTATTTCACATTGTCAAAAATGTTTAACTTTTAATTATCTACAAATTTAAAAATAGCTTTGTACATGGAATACCCCTTTCAGTATTGTGGGGAATCGCTCAGGTAGATGCTCCGTAGCAGTGCAAGAAACAGGGACACAGAGACTAGGTTACACTTAAGTTCAGCGTTTGCAAACTGACTTTGCAAAGGCACAAACAAACAAAACAAAAGCCTTCTCGGCTGAGAACTAACTAATCATAAGAAACTACTCCCTGACTATACAGGAGCCTGTCTGCCAGACTCTCGCTCTGGTAACAACAACGGGTGGCACAGTACCTGGTTTGTAGCTTCTGTTTGGACAGGTCAGCTCTGTCAGTGTGGTGCCACACAACCAAATATCAGGCCATGATTAGTAAGCTGACCTCCCTGGTGTGGGTCTTTACCAAACACCCTTTAGCTGCCTGAACATACCTGTCCTCCCACACCACACCCTTCACTTTCTCACACTATGAATTACATTATATTCTTGTACAAGGATGCCAACCTCTTTTGCATTTCTTCTTTCCTCTTTATGATCTCAGCCATCATCTCACGCGCGGATGGCAACTTACTTTCACCTAGAAACACATTGCAAATGATTAAACAATGTATCACCCAACAAGTCAATTATATATCTGACCCTTAGTACAAAAATGACATACCTTTGAAGACTCTTGTTGCCCAGCGAGCTTGCATCTCAGAAATAGGCATTATAGCCCCAATGGGTTGTATGTATCCAATGAAAGCGAGAGTTGATTTTTCCAAATCTGGTGGAAACATCATTTTATATAAAGGGGTTTGGTTTTTTTCTACTTTTATGATTGATTCATCAAAAAACGAGAAATAAAATTTGTATCCTGTTGCAAAAATCACAACATCGATGTCTTTCTCCACTGTCCCATCTTCAAACACGACATCCGACCCCTGGAACTGTTTAATGTTGGTCTTCATCTTCACTTTACCGGAGATAATGCGATTCGGGAGGTCGTCACTGACTGTAGGATGTTGGCTGAGAAACCTGCACAGATCGATAAAAAAAGACAAATCTAGATATTTGTGGTTGTAGTTATTAGAGATGAGCGAACACTGTTCGGATCAGCCAATCCGAACAGCACGCTCCCATAGAAATGAATGGAAGCACCTGTGACGCTGACTTTGCCGGTGGCCGGCCGACGTCACAGGTGCTTCCATTCATTTCTATGGGAGCGTGCTGTTTCGGATCGGCTGATCCGAACAGTGTTCGCTCATCTCTAGTTATTCAACAAGAATAAGGACATGGACCTGCCATTATATTCCTCATTCTATAGGCATTATAAATTATTATTCTTTCATACAATACATAGCATTAGATTGTATCCTCCCTAGCCATAAAATACATTAGAGTGTACATCTGAGGGTAATCCATCTTCACAAATTCCTCATAGACTTGCCAAGGGGCTCACTAAATCTGAATGCTGTGCTGTGATGGTGCAGGCTCAGGAGCTGAACCCATGCTATTTCCAGTAGATGTTAGCTATTGATTAACCCCTTAGATGCATCAGTTAGTAGTGACTGCAGCATTTAAGCAATTCTATGGCAAACCACCCCTCTGTAAGATGACTGATGGCTTTGCATTGTCTTACAGAAGAAACAAAAAATACCTGTGTTGTGGTTTTAGACCAAAATTTTCATGATCAACTCTGCTGTTGGATTTATATTCCAGGAAAGTGTTTGCTAGAGATGGGAAAACATCTTGAAAGATTGCAAAGAATCGTGTGAAAAGGACAATATCCAGTGGATAGCCATTATCATGGACACGGTTCAACAGCCAAGCTCCTCTCCTGGTGCTGAGGAAAACCTGAAAGTACATTAGAGCATTAAATATTATTATTATTTATTATGCTTACTTGTATAGCACCATCATATTCCGCAGCGGTTACAGACATTATCACTGTCCCATATAGGGCTCACAATATACATTCCTATCAGTATGTCTTTGGAGTGTAGGAGGAAACCGGAGTACTCGGAGGAAACCCACGCAAACACAGTTAAACCATACAAACTCCTTGCAGATGTTGTCCTAGGCAGGATTTGAACCCAAGACTCCAGTGCTGCAGTGCTAAGCACTGAGCTACCGTGCTGCCCTGTGATAATCCACTAATATTTTATTATCGGTTTTATGATTCCTTCTAAACACTATCTCATAGTGTTGAGCAGAAAATGGCACCCAATGGATCCCACTGAGTTTTAACAGGGCCCATGGAGAAAAAAATAACACTGCATGGACAGATATTTTCTCTGGCAAATGCAAAGGTTTCTACAATGCTGGCTCCTCCTAGTGGAAACACTACTGTAGATGTGTGAATAGAGGTTTATATTATATGTACTCACTTCATTATTCCTGAGCCTAGTCAGGGTTTTTAGGGAACAAATTTCCCATAATTTGAAATAAGGCTGAGCGCTCACTCGGTGGACATGAGGTCGGTACACAAGATAATCATCAATTGGAGATTCATTATTAAAAGATAACGTGTTTTGAGGTATGGGTGTTTTACATACACCACCTCTTCATCAGATCCTCACTACCGTATTTGCCCTTGCCGGTCCTAGCCTAGGTTAATAGGCGACAACTGGACGACAAAACCCTTACTAAATAAGTGACACACAAAACGCAGACAAGACAAACAACAACAAGGGAGGTCAGCTAGCCAGGGCTCAGTAACAGTCGAGCAATGCAGAGTCAAAATTGATATCCACACAGAGACTGCTCTGTGTTAGACATGCCTCCAGCCTCACAGAAGGTCTATACAGACCGAGAACAGATTGCCCTGCAAGAGTGTGCTGATATTTCAACTTTTCATGAAAACACAGGTACCCTTTAAGTAAATTATCTGAAGCTGCAGTCCCAGTTAAAGCTCATGACCTAGAGAGGTTGTAACGTCTCTGCCTGTTCTGACCTCTGCGCCACCCTCCGCTCGCACGCTGAGGCGCTGGAGGCGTATCCAGTTTGATTCTTTGCTTAGTATTTTTCGTTGAGCAGTGTTCACACTGTGCAATCTCTGTAATTGACTTCCCACCACACTCATCTCCTTCACCTTCATTTCCCTCTGCTCCTCTAATAGTTAAGTTTAGCCTTGCCCTGTGATTGACAGCCTGCCTTCCTATCAGGTTCAGGGTGGGTTCTTCCTCCCTATTTATTCTTAGCTCGCATTCATGTTGGTGCTTGCTATTGCCTTGTGCATGCTGGCTTTTCTCTCGCTGTTTATTCGTGTATTCTGATTCTTGACCTCTGGCTTTCCCTATTGACTACTCTTTTGGATATCGATTTTGATACTGCATTGCTCGACTGTTACTGACTGTTACTGACACTAGCTGACCTCCCTTTGTTGTTGTTTGCCTTAGCCGCGTTTTGTGTGTCATGTATTTAGGAAGAGCCCGTCTCCAAGTTGCCGCCTATTACGTAGGATAGGACCAGGCAAGCAGGAAGGGACAGTGGGGGGCTTCAGCTTAGGGCTCACTGTCTCTTGTGCCCCTTTCCCAGGGTTTCCAGCAGCCACTGGGGAATTGCTCCTATCACAATTTCCTTACAGAGGTGTTATTTTTGAAAAATAAAACAGATGTGTTTTCTAAACCTAAACAATCCCTTTAACTGCTACATAAATGACTGTCCCACAATCAGCATCTGGAAAGTCAAATAATGAAGTATGTACACGACCTTTGCTTTTAGAATATCAGGCAGCTATCTTGTAATAACAATATAGGTTCACATATAGCAGAACAACATAGCTGATGAAACCCAATGATCTAGGTTTATACTCTGTACTACAGGTCATAGTACTTTTGTACTGTAAGAGCCTAAATCAACACACACAGTGAAATTTGGCACTCAGCACAATGACATGATATTACACCATCCAAGCTGGCAGTGATTTCGAGCTTAGGACATTCTAGAATTTATATTGTAGCGAGTGCACATATACATAAAGGAGGGATCTCATCTCAAGCCATTAAATTAGGGGGTCACATGTCTGACTTCTGGTTAGCGACTGGACCAGTGCTCTATACACAAGGAAGAGTTCTGTCTTACAACCTTAGATCCTTTCATAGATACCTGTTTAGCCACAGCACTGAGTTCCACAGCCAGATCAACTCCTGTGTTACCAATACCGACCACGATTATTCTTTTGTTCTTAAAATTGTCAGGTGTTTTGTAGTCACGGCTATGAAAGTATTGGCCTGTGAAAGTTTCAATTCCTGAAAATAGAAGACAAACACAGAAGCAATTCTTAATGTCAATCAGGAATTTAAAAAAAAAAAAGAAGCCCATTCATTTCTATGGGGAGCGCACGTATGCCAGCTCCCATAGAAAGCAATGGGATCTGTTTTAAACGCCGCTGATTCGGAAAGTTTACACATTCAGAATCAGCCAGCGTATCCTCCGTGTGAAGGGGCCCTAAGGTTAAAGGCCCCATGTAGCGAAACACAGCAAAAAAAAAACACTGCAGGAAAAACTGTGGCGGAAAGGTTTCTTGAAGTACGTTTCACAAAAAGTCTATAGAGTTTTTCCTCTTTCTGCTTCAATTATAGTTATACAGAAAATGCCATACAGAAAAGACCCACTTTGCAGGTACTATAAAAAGCTATGGCAAAAAACGGCTATGTGGGGCCCCAGCCCAAAAAGGTTAATTCCAGTATCCGTGATGGTCTTGCACAGTAAAGGGGTTAATATGATGATCCCTGGTGGTCTAAGATAAAGAAGAGGTTACCATCAATATACTTGATGGGCCAGGACAGTGTAACCCCTGGTTCACACTAGCGCAGGGGTGAACCTACCCCTTTCGCCGCCCGAGGCGAACTACAGAAAGCCGCCCCCCCTCCCCCCGGAGGAGGGGGCGGAGCGGAGGGGGCGTGGAGGAGCAAAGGAGGCATGGCCCCACGAAGGGGGCGGGGTTTAGCGCCGTTCGCAGGTAGAGAGCAGGCACGGAGAGGACCTGCTCTCTGCCTGAGCGTGAGGGGAGGATACTGGAGCAGCGCTGCTCTAGTGGCCTCCCCAAACCACCGCTCGGTGCTAAGCCAGTCCAGGACAGCTTGTCCTGGACTGGCTTAGGTAAGCAAAAATGCCGCCCTCCCTGGGGCCCTGGCATAGCGCCGCCTGAAGCGGTTGCTTCAGGTCGCCTCATGGAAGGTGCGGCGCTACACTAGCGTATATATTCTGTCCGGGGAGAGTCCGCATGAAGACGCCCCGGATGGAATACAATTGCAATTGCAAGCGCTGTGCTGTCAAAGCGCACAGTCTCCATAGACTATAATGGGGTTCGTGTGCTTGCCGCGCACTTCCTGCACAAATATGTTGTGTATCCAATTAATACATACAGTAAATCAAAAATATGGCATAGATGAAAGACTTAAATACATTGCCCAGCACTAACTTTTGGTCTGTTGTCACCTCAATAACATCATTAATCTCTATGAAACTCATTCATAAGAAGGCATTTGCAAGTAAGTTGGTAGTACCTGGAAAGGAATGGAGAGGTAGGTTTGGAGTGGTGTGATGGCCAATGCACACCAGAATGGCATCAAAGATATGAGTCTCTTGTTTTCCGTCATGTTCTGTTGTAACATCCCACTGCCCAGTAGTTGCAAAATCTGGGCGCTTCTTAATACTGCAAACTGATGTCTTATAAAACAAAATCAAATAAAATATTTTGTCAGTTTAGGTCAAATTTCCCTTAAATTTAGGTTTTAACAGAGAAGTAGTAACATAGAATGAATGAATGAATGAATGAATGAATGAATGAATGAAGCAAGCACACAAAGCAGCCATAGTTCTTTGTTCTAGTGATCAATGGGGTCTCAATACCTAGATTGCTAAGAATGAAGACCCTTTAATGTGTCAACTTTCAGTGGAAAAATGGAAGATTGAAATGTATTCGTCAATACAGAGAGCAATAGATTCAGGCTGAAGCCCCATGTGATGTAAAAGCCGCAGCAAAAAGCACGGCGTATTACAAATCCCATCTGCACATTGCAGAAAAATACAGCGGAAACGCTACGATTTCCAAAACCATCGTGTTTTTTTGCTGCTTCCTACTATGTGAACCTGTAGCCATAGGTCTTATTAACACAGAGTTGCATGGGGCTCTTATGTACCTCCATATGGCTCCAGCTTCATACAGAACCCCATATGCTGCTGTACAGTTTCCGTACCATGTGCATGAGGTCTAACTGTTGTCAAATTCTAAACCCTATTGTCCTGTTAGGCTTATGGCATTATGTCATTATTACCTTGAACTTGATATATTTCCGGAGTTGAAAATGTTCCATATATTTATAATAATATTGTAGCACTTTGGAGTTGTGCATGTAGTTGGGAAAGTCTTCAGGTATTGGGTAATCGGTGTAGCACATCATTTCCTTGGATGTATTGATGATAACAGAATTATAAATGCTGGCTCTGTTTTCTTCGGGACCGTTCTGCAATGAAAAAGATTCACATATTTGCCAGATGTACAATACAGTCAACTAAGGCTGTATTCACATCTACGTTGGCACAATACCAATGGACGTTTAAGACAATGGGATACATTTATCAAGTAACTTGCACCCTTATATTGCTCCCAGGTCTATCTCCCAGGAGATAGACATGGGAGAAGAGACCAGCAGGGGATTGATGAGGTGACTAAACATGGCAGTGACCATTCTTAAAGTCCAGACATCTGCCATACTATTACTGTAGATGTCAGGAAGGGGTTAAAATTCAATATATGACAATACCTTAAACCTCCAGAGTCCTCCAATATCGTCACTCCTTTCAAAGCATGTGGGCTCTAAACCTTCGTCAAGACAACACTTAATGGCAGGTAGTCCGCTGGAACCGGCGCCAATGACGGCAACTCTCTTCATGGTGGTGATGTGTTGCGTTTCGCTTCACTGAAGAGGACACTGTTAGGAAAGTGAGAACATCGGATTCTTGTAGATGCTAAAAACAAATATTGGTTCATGAAAACAATTGAACCAGTTCGATAATGAATAATAGACTATGAAAACCTGGGTAAATAGAAAATAACACGTCTGATAGTCTTACTATTGCCTTATACAGCAGTATTCCCATCTTGTAATGTTAGACTTCAGCTGTAGGAAATCTTATAACATTATGGTCGTTGTGGGTCATACCATTGGGACACCAGCCAATAATGATAAAGGGGCCAAAGTCCCCTGGAGAGATAATGGAGGAATCTTCATGGGATTAGAATCATTTCATATGTGGATTCCTGAAGGACTTTCTATTTGCTGGGAAAATTGTTAGATTTTTAGGTTCTATGGGGGAGATTTATGAAGCTGGGCGTTATCAACCTCCACTCCCCCCTCACCAGCAGAGGGTAAGCCTTATATATATGAAGGCTTATAGCTTCTCCAATGAGGCACTTGGAAGTAAATTTACGCCAGTTCATCATTTACAAAGGTGACAAAATGTGAAAAAGTTCAAGGGGTAGCAAGCCACTGTAGTGAGTTTGGGCACCACCCTTCACTATTAGAAGGGTTTGGGAAACGCCCCTCCTGGCAGTACTCATCAATAGCCAAGAATGCTGCGTTTTTGCAGATTTTGCTGTGGTTTTTTGATCTGAAGACTGTTTCTGCACCCTAAAATACATTTGTCATGTAAAATCAGAATTTTATGTGTGCTATATACATGAAGGTTATTGTCATACTTTTAGGGGACAGACATGCAGTGGCTCTGGACGCACATAGTATAGGGAAGAAATGTATTGATTATTGTCTGCACCTTGTTATTGGCCATCTGGCATGCGGTCAGAGCCACGGCATGTATCTGAACCCTAAAATGCTTGTGTGACTCCGGCAGTCTGCTTTAGTTATAGAATTGTGGAGAGTTTATTGGATATCTTTTATAAAGTTACTGACCTTATAGACATTGTAGTGGTTATTAATTGGTTGTATTGAGTATAGGATATTCTAGTTATTTGTCAGGTTGTCAGCAACATACACGCCTGCTATACCTCCCTCTATGCTACAAGCTTTCACATACATAGAACGTATAGTACAAGTCGTGTTTGCTGGATTTTTTTTAACATTTTACCTAATGAGAAGAATAATTATCAATGTAAATAGAAGAGGTGGGGGCTAATTGTTTCTTATTAGAGATGAGCGAACACTGTCCGGATCAGCCGATCTGAACAGCACGCTCCCATAGAAATGAATGGATGCACCTATGACGCTGACTTTGCCGGCGGCCGGCCGGCGTCACAGGTGCTTCCATTCATTTCTATGGGAGCGTGCTGTTCGGATCGGCTGATCTGAACAGTGTTCGCTCATCTCTATTCCTTATAGTAAGCGAAAATGCTTGAGGCCCTCCACTGGAAGAGTGTGCACCCCTACTGGTCCTGCCCTTGTGGCCTGTGTCAAGGATGTCCACAGTCTGGATTTCATCAATGCCATGCTCACTAATACAATGGATGCCTTCCAGTCAGTCTGGTCCCCATGGGACACCTACTGTGTCCTCCATGACCTCTGATCCCCTTCTCCCTTCCCCTTTGTTGTCCCCCCAACCTTGTGTTTCTAGTTTCTTGTGTTTTATGTCCTGTTTGTCCTGTTCAGTCTGGTTTTTCTTGGTTGTTCATTTTATAATATCTTTCCCTGAGGTTGTCCCCTCCCCCCTTCAATTATCTTTGTATTATGTATGGATTATCCTACACTTTTATATTCTAAAACTTTGTAAAATCTAATAAAAAATTATAGTTGGGAAAAAAAAAAAGAAGTTACAAACCCAAGGTCTGTGACTTTTTGTACACAAGATAACGGGTAAAAAGTAAATAATACATTTGCCCCTATGTGTCTCTTACCAATATATCTGACGCTGCATACAAATTTTGATGAACGCTTCTTATACTTTATACATTTTATTATATAGCTTGCAAGTATGGTCGTACAAATTAGAGATGTCAAACAAAAAATTTGACTGTAGCTATATATATATATATATATATATATATATATATATATATTATATATTCCTCAGGGAGTGTTAGGGAAGCAATAAATATAAATTGAAAAAATAATCTAAATATAAATTTTATATATATATAATATAATATATATATATATATATATATATATATATAGTTACAATCTAAACACAATAATATACTATAATGCTAACCTATAAGACCCTTTAGCAATGTTACCTTAATGTACTCAGACCACTTACCCCAGTAGTTCCAATAGTGAGTTCTTTCTGAATAATGCAGTTTTTAACTTGTTTCCAGTTTTTATACTGCCCCCTCCTCCTTTCTCCTGCACAAACACAGAAGCTGGGGGGGGGGGGGGGTTTGCTGTTTCGTGCTAATTTTCAGTGTAAGATACTATCCTGGCCTGAGGACAGAGAAACAAGAATGAAATAAACAGTAACCATAAAATCAGTTGTAGGACAAATCCGTGCACATATTAACACACTAATGCCCTATGATGTACTGCAGTGATGACACTAGCGCAGGAGTTGCACCCTCACCACTTGCAGGTATTGTCTGTGTTACGCACTCCAAAGGCTGGAACTAGAGAGAAATCATATATATTATGTCTTTTTACCCTTAGGTGTCATCATCATCTATGCATGCAGAGTAAGGGAGCGTTCACACTACCGTCGGTGTCCGACATGTAGTGTCCGCTCCTAGTGTCCGCTCAAAATCTGTCACGGACACTAGGAGCGGACACTAGCTGTGTCCGTGACACCTGTCATTCACTTGAATGGGCATCGGGGGCGTTCTTTTGCAGGACGCACCCGATGGGAAGGACGGGCACGGAGTGCAAAAGAACGCACCCGATGCCCATTCAAGTGAATGACAGGTGTCACGGACACAGCTAGTGTCCGCTCCTAGTGTCCGTGACAGATTTTGAGCGGACACTAGGAGCGGACACTACATATCGGACACCGACGGTAGTGTGAACACCCCCTTAGTCCCCATTCACATGGGTCACGTGATGGCGTATTTTGGTCCTGATTTTGACACGGGAAGCCGCGTCAGAATAGGACCAAAATGTGTCTTAATAAAACATTTTAACACATTATATGTACCCCCAAGGAAGTACCAGCAAAAAGTTTGAGCAACCCCTTCGCTAAGCCATATATTTCATTTAGCCAGCAATAAACAGGCCCTTCACAATCTTAAGATTCCTCCCCATAGGGATGACTATTGGTTTGGCTGTGCACAGTTGTTGAGTGGCCCAAATAATTTACACTACACTTACTAGGACACTTTGTAGTATCTCTACTATGACTGGGGGGCTTGATGTTGTAAATCATGACGTTTTTGGTGCTATTTGATTAAATTTTTTGGATTTTCATTATAATTTGCATTTCTGCAATTTTGCTTTCATCTTATGTTATTTGTCTTCATATTTTTTTAAATATTATGGCTGTGCTGTTGGTTTTATGTACTGTTGACAGTGTGACCTCTAAACTGTATCACATGACCATGCGTTCATAGTTAGTAGAGATGAGCGAGTAGTATTCGATCGAGTACCACTCGCTATTCGAATGGAAAAGTTCAATGTGGAACCAGCGTTGATTGGCCGAATGCTATACAGTCGGCCAATCAACACTGGTTCTTCTCCTACCTTTAGAAGTCTTCTCCGTGCAGCTTCCCTGCGGCGTCTTCCGGCTCTGAATTCACTCTGCCAGGCATCGGGCCTGGGCAGAGCAGACTGTGCATGCCCGCGCTACAAGAAAATGGCCGCTTTGACTGTAAGCGGCCATTTTCTTGTAGTGCGGGCATGTGCAGTCGGCTCTGCCCAGGCCCGATGCCTGGCTGAGTGAATTCAGAGCCGGAAGATGCCGCGGGGACGCTGCAAGGAGAAGACTTCTCGGAAGATCCAGCCGGACCCTCACTCGTGGACTTGGTAAGTATAATTTGATCAAATGTTGCCTACCCCTGAAACGAGCATTTTCCCCCATAGACTATAATAGGATTCGATATTTGATTCGAATAGTCGAATATTGAGCGGCTACTCGAAACGAATATCGAACCTCGAACATTTTACTGTTCGCTCATCTCTAATAGTTAGTAAATATAAGGGTGGCTAGGTCATTGTGGTCTGAAGAAGACACACTAACTGCAGATGGGCGAACCTTGGAAGATTCATTTCAAGCATAATTTTAGCAAACATTTCCAAGCTGCTGCTATTAAGAAAAATAAAATCATGGGCTGCAGCAAGAAAGGAAGCATCAAGAGAGAAGCTCACAAGAGAGAAGCTTACAAGTTTTTCCAGGCAGACTACACATGGAATACTATGCACGATTTAGTAATAATAGGAATAAATATAGAACTAAAGGGGGTGCAGAGAGTTGAGGCCAAGAGAATTAAGGAAATGGCTGGGTTAGGGTAAGTTCGGATGAGTTTTTTGGCCCGGAACCTGAGACGGAGGCTGCCTCAGGTTCCGGACCAAAAACCAGGTAGCTGCAACTGAAAGCCAGTGTACTGCATCGGCATCCAGCCGCGCACTCCGCTCCGGATTAGGCCCAATGAATGGATCTAGTCCAGAGGAGAGAGTGTCTTCAGGCCAAATCGCGAGACGAAACGGCCTGAAGAATGAGCATCTCCCTTCTTTATCCGGGAGCCGAAAAAAAACGGCTCCCGGAAAAAAGACCTTAGCGGCTCCCATTGATTTCAATGGGAGACGTCTTTTTGGTCAGGATTTTGAGGCGGATACAGCCTCAAAACCTTAACCAAAAATCCCCGTGTGAACTTACCCTTAGACAGGTTATCAAACTTGGGGTTGTTCAGTTTGGAAAAAAAAGACCATAGTACAGTGTACAAATATATGAATAGATAGTGCAGACACCTTTCCAGTGATCTCTAGGTTTTGCCATAGTCATAGGCTTCTTTACAGTAAGAGCGGTGAAACTATGGAACTCACTGCCACAGTGTATGGAGATGGCTAGTAACTTATACAAGTTCAAGAAAGATGGATGTTTTTCTTGAAAGTAAAATATCACAAGTCAAGGGAACTAGTACAATATTTTGGGACAGGGTGTTAATCCAGGCATTTATACTAATTGCCATATGTGGAGTTGGAAAGTAATTTTTTTCCCCAGTATGGAGCCATTGCAGCTCATGGGCATTTTTTGCCTTCCTCTGAATGAACATGGTAGGTTTATAGACTGGACTTGATGGACATGTGAATTTCTATAAATAAATGATGGCTTTAGTGAGTGATGTGTTTGATTAATTTGACTAGGCTGGTCTTAGGGATGGCAAAAATTTGCTATTAGGTATGGCATGATCATCAAGAAGGATTAAAAATTTCTATTTGTGGATAAAAATATCAGACCTACTTTTTACATACATCTAAAAGTGCGTAAAGATTTGAAATGTCCACCCGGTCATCTAACCAAGTCTAGGATGGGGGACATGTGTGAACATTATCACCAGATCTCGGGAACTGTGATGGGGGCACATTGCACCCTTTCTATGAAAACCTTTTCTTAGGTTGGTGGAAGGAGACGTAGGTGTACCCCACATAGTTCTTTCAGACTCGGGTTCTTAGATGGACCGGATTCATTGATGACATTGTCTTTTTTTGGTCTGGTTCTGAATTATAGGTGCTATGTGTTGTGCTATGATTATAACGAGCTGTGCAATTTGTACTCATCACATGACCAGGGACTGTATATCACATGGCCATGGTCAGGATTTCATCCACTACAAGTAACAGTAACAAGTAAAACTGTCAGGAATTGATATAGAAAGTATATTGGAAAATTCTACAACTTTCTATCAAACAACTTTTGTTTCTCAATACAGGTCTAAAAGTGGCCAACTCCATTAAGCTCTGTAATATCAGAAAGGCGGTATCAAGCAGGGGGCGTGATTCGGGGCTCCCATCAGAGTCAGCCAATGTCGGAGCTTATAATCACACCACTTACCTGCTCCTGTCTGACACCGCCCTCCTGACAGTACAGAGTCTAAATAGCATATCAGGCACCAAAACTAACAGCACTGATTGCTCAGGAACAGTGGGAGCTAGAGAAAAAAAATAAATTATTGTTGAATCAGTGGAGCAGCAGCTATTAATTGATCATCTTGAAGCATCGAGATTGACTCTGGTGGTTCAGTTTTTTTTTATAGGATTTCTCTATCGACCAAGATTTCTGGAGGTTAATTTTCAGATGTTCCTTTAAATCATTTTACATGTCCATCACCTTGGAATATTTGTTTACACTTATATGTTCTAGCCCTGCATTAAATATTGTATGCATTATGTTTTTTTCTTGTATTTTTGATATATACTATGGGGAAGTTAGCTCGGTAGCAGCAATGGTGCGGACCCAACCAGTCAGAGACAGGGATGCAAAATATGCAGGAAACAGGTTTATTTAGAAAAAAAACAAAAAAAAAAACAGGAAAATAAATAAACCTTGACTTTGGGCACAGAGATGAGCAAAATAAAAAGACAACCTTAACTTCAGGCAAAACAAAATACAATCCTGCTCATCTGAGCAACTAATTAATAGTAATAATAAAATAACTATACATGTGGCTTACTAACAGCCACATGGACAAACCAATAAACATGACACAGTCTCACTGGACTCAGGGTAACAGGACAGACCCAGTCTCCCCTCACTCCCTGGATCTGCCCCGGATTGACGAGCTGATGACCCGTACCTGGGCTGAAGCCAGACCCGCCCTGGACCACACATAGAAATCTGGGGGAGATGTACTGTGACTCCAGCACTCTGCCTATTACCTTCTCACTATATATATATATATATATATATATATATATATATATATATATATATAATATTTATATTTGATATAATACCATTCTGTGTGATTTTTTGGGGGGTGTGCCCTACTTGGACTCGTTGTGTTTCTGTTCGTAGGTTGTCATACTACATGTTCATGGCTAGTACAGTGGCAACTTCTTATTATGTTTCACAAACAGAACTTCTTCAGAAGGCGTCATCCAGAAGCGATAACAGTAGGGACCTGCTGTCAAAGGAAACTAAAGTCATGTAATAGCCCTGTAACAGGTGAGTTGACATTCATTTCTTAAAAAAAATAATAAAATATGAAAAATGCTGCTTGCATAGGTATTCATCCCCTTCAGACTAGGACTTGACGGAACTAACAACAATAAAAGTTCTTAGTCTCTTGGGTAGGTGCCACTGAGCCATATGAGGTCTTAATCTTTGCGGGATAAATTTTTCTTCATGATGCCTCCATTAATTATTCTGTATAATGTACTGGGAAGCTGGAAAAAAATTCAGTATGGGGTGAATTTGAAGAAAAAGTGCATTTCTGTGACTTTCTTACGGGCTTCGGTTTTACGGCGTTCACTGTGCAGCCAAAATGACATGTTCCTGTATTCTGTGTTTCATTACGATTCCGGGGATACCAAATTTATATGGTTTTTATTTACATTTTCGTACACGGACGTATAAAAAAGTTACGGCTGTCAGAATATGGCAACTTTTAGAAAAAAAAATTTTTTAACACAGTTTTGGATTTTTTTAAGGGGTTACTTTAAAAAAATCCAAAACTGTGTTAAAATTTTTTTTTCTAAAAGTCGCCATATTCTGACAGCCGTAACTTTTTTATACTTCCATGTACGGGGATGCATAGGGCGTCTTTTTTTGTGGGGCCGGGTGTACTTTTTAGTTCTACCATTTTCGGGAAATGCTATTGCTTTGATCACTTTTTATTCAAATTTTTATCAGAATCAAAACAGTGAAAAAACAGCAGTTTGGCACTTTTGACTATTTTTCCTGCTACAGCGTTTACCATACAGGAAATATATTTTTATAGATTTGTAGAGCGGGCAATTTCAGACACGGGGATACCTAACATGTATGTGTTTCACAGTACTTAACTACTTTTATATGTGTTCTAGGGAAAGGGGGGTGATTTGAATTTTTAATACTTTTTAATTTTTTATTTTTTTTTTACTTTTTTTTAATTAATTTTTTTTTTGCATTTATTAGACCCCCTAGGGGTCTTGAACCCCAGGGGGTCTGATCACTAATGCATTGCAATGCATTGCAAAAAATCATCATTTCTTTTGCAGGCTGCATAGACCAGCCTGCAAAAGAAAGTGAATGCAGACCGGCTGTCATGGAAACGTGACGTCAGCCCTGGAGCTTGTTCCAGGCACCGGCGATCACCGGCAAAATGGCAGTGCCCATGCGCCGCCGGGAAAATGGCCTTTGACTGCAGCACCGGAGGAGTTAATGCCTCCGATCGGTCCAGGGACCGATAGGAGACATTAGCGCCGGTTGTCTACTGCGTAAAGCAGTAGACACCCGGTGGTTATGGCGGCCACCCGGCTCCTGAGCGGCCACCATAGTTACACACCTGGCATGCGTCGTATTATTACGGCGGATGTCGGGAAAGGGTTAAATTAACCAAATCTGTGGAACATAAGAATTGACTATTTCACAAGATGATAAACTTGATGACTTCTAGAACATTTGTACCCCGTGGCTATGATACAGAGACAGAATGTATTACTGCCTATAAGACAATTGCTTCATTTACTTATAAAAATCAGTCATTCTTGACCTTATGACTTCTCTATGATGAAACTTATGTTTTGGTCTGTTTTTGGATTGCGCAACTGAACTTTTTGCTAAAATACTTTTACCCGTTCCATTTATTATTTGTTTATTGTTGGACTATATAAACATTTGGAATGGTCAGACATAGCATCATATGACTTAATATGACCAATGTACCATCTCTAGTTTCATAGTGTCACGTGCTTTTAAGGTTATGTTCACATTTGGTAATGTGATAGATCTTTCCAAAATAAAAAAGATTTTACCAAATATGGATGAACATACAGATATAAATGGATATAACCTTCCATTTATATTTGTTTTCCATTGACTTCAATGTAAAAAAAAAAAAAAAAAAAGGAAAAGAGAGATATAGCACTATCTGCTTATTTTTCTTTTTTTTTTTTTTTCTTTTTTTTGGGGGGGGGGTGTTTGGATGGAGGAAGTATGCCTGCACAACTTTATATTTCCATCTAAAAAGACACAATGGAACACAGTGGGTGTATAAATGGATCTGTTATATGTTTTTCAATGGAACTGGAAAACGAATATCACAATGTAGATATAAATGTGGCCTAGCAGACTTTTTGTATTGTTTTACTCAAGAAAAAACATACTTGAGCAAAGTTGTACGTAGAAATCATTGCATTCCCTTCCAAAAAAAAGCAAGCTAAAGAAGGACAGTGGCTGTAGAAATAATGCATAAAGTTCTTAAATCCCTCCTTTCCCTAGAATACATATAAAAATAGAGAATGACTGTGAAACACAAACACATTAGGTATCCCTGTGTCTGACAGTGCCCGGTCTACTGAATATAGGGGATCTGCAGTGCTCCTGTTCCGTCAGGAAGGGGTTAATAGGAGCACTGCAGATCCCTTATATCCAGCCAGGCTGAATTCCAAGTGGGGAAAAAAAAAACAATTCTCAAGCTCAGGGAAGGGGCAGACAGACAACCAAAACACCCCCTCCCCTTCCCCAGCATCTACTGCACCCAAAATCTCCAACCATTTTAATTTTTGAAATTTTCCAGTAGCTGCTGCATTTCCCCCCCTAGCTTATACTCGAGTCAATAAGTTTTCCAAGTTTTTTGTGGTAAAATTAAGGGCCTCGGCTTATATTCGGGTTGGCTTATACTCGAGTATATACGGTACTTGTCAGGATACGGAGTCGCCGCGGTCTCCTTGCTGCGCGGCGTCTCCCTGGGAGACGTGTTAGGAGTTCTATTGGGTATGCTTAGGTCATTAAGGGTTAATCTTTTCCTTGCCTTCAGTCTCCATGACGTTAGCCATCAGGTGTGTTCTCTGCTGCTATTTAAACCCCACCCAGGCATGGATCCTTGCCAGCCATTCACTTTGTGTTTCCTGGTTCCCCTGCTCAGTCTGATTCCCTGTCTGTTTGTATTCCATATGTTTCTTGGTTTTTAGACCCGGCTTGTATTTTTGACTATCCCTTGTCTTTTGATTTGGTACCTTTTATTATATCTCCTGGCTCGACCTCTTGCTCGTCTGACCTCGCCTTCTCTTCTGTGTCTTGCTGGGACTTGTGGTCCTCCCTGGTTCCATGCTGTTTAGTCTTTTGTTTTGCATTGCATTTACACTGTGCTTTCTGTTTAGGTGGGACCCCGTGACTCCAGTCCCTAGGACTTTCAGGGCCTCCTCTCCCCTTATCCTAGCCGCCGGATAGAAGGTTAGGAGCCGTGGTAGGCGCACTTCAATTAGGAAGTGCAATGGTCTGCCTCATCTCAGATATTACAGCATAGTTATAGCTGCAGGGCCTGCGACCCCTTTTGTCATTAGCTGCACAGTGTTGCTTTCCCAGCTGTGTCACTTTGCACTGCCTGACCCTGACTCCAATCCTTACAGTACTTTCTCTTGGTATTTTTAAGTAAATGCGTTTGAGGAATAAAAAAGAAAAATAAAAAAAAATCACCAACAATTACAAAGATCAGCTTACCTCTGCCTACAGAGTCCTCTAGTCTGCTCACAGAATTCTGTAACCCAGCTATATTTTTCTCCATAGGCTCCCTTATTTGACTATATGTATACTGGCCTACTGCTACTTTTAACAAAAAAGGGAATCTGTCAGGGCGATTTCGGACACTAAACCACCCACAAGTCCTTTTGGTTTTAGGCTAAGGCCCCACTTTGTTGCAGATTTTGTTGCGGTTTTTTGAGTCAAAGCAAAGAATGGCTAAAAAAGGAATGGGAAATATAAGGGAAGTGAGGAGTACACCTCAGCTACAGTGAGCATGCAGTGCGGTGCGGTGCACATCCCTGGCTTCACTGAATCGGGAGCACCAGGCATAAGACTCATTGGACTCAGTATAAAGTTTTTTGTTTTTAATGTGACCGTGGATTGCATTATAACATGGGACACTAACATACCTCCCAATTTTCAAAGGATAGAAAGAGGGACATAATCTGTGGCATGCAAATTTATCCACACCCACTTCCACTTTGACTCTGTCCATTCCCATTCATTTCTCATTATGCCCCCACAAAGTATAAGACCCCTAAAATCACTCTAATATAGTATGACCACTCTAGTTGCCCTCACAGCATAATGTCCCCCTACAGCCACTCCCATAGTATAATGTCTCCTACAGCTGGCCCCACAGTTTCATGTCCACATGCAGTGACCCCCACAGTTTCATGTCCTCCTCCAGCTTCACCTACAGTATAATTTTCCACTCCAGTTGTCCCCAGCTTAATATCCATCTCCAGTTGCCCCAGTTTAATGTTCCTCTCCAAGTACCCCTCAGTTTAATATCCTCCTCCAGTTGCCCCAACAGTATAATTTCCCCCTTCAGTTGCCTACAGTTTAATGTCCCCCTCCTGTGGCCTCCACTTAAATATCACTGTCCAGCTGCCCCCAGTTTAATGTCCCCACAGTTTAGGGTAAGTTCACACAGAGTTTTTTGGTCAGGGCTTTGAGGCCGTATCTGCCTCAAAACCCTGACCAAAAAGATGGCTCCCATTGAAATCAATGGGAGCCACTCAGGTCTTTTTTCTGGGAGCCGTTTCTTCTGGCTCCCGGAAAAAAGAAGTAAGATGTTCATTCTTCAGGCCGAGTTGCCTTGCGAATCGGCCTGAAGACACTCCCTTCTCCGGACTAGACCCATTCATTAGGCCTAATCTGGAGCAGAGCGCGCACCTGGATGCCGATGCAGTGCACCGGCTTTCAGTCATGGCTATGTGGTTTTTGGATGAGAACCTGAGGCGACCTCCGCCTCAGGTTCCGATCCAAAAAACCCTGTGTGAACTTACCCTTAAAATCCCCATCAAACTACTTTCACAGTATTATGTCCCTCTACTACCAAACAAACATAAAAAATACGGTAATACTCACCTCTCCTTGCTCCCCTGCTGTTCTGTCAGCAGTCTGCAGTCCGGAGTCTTAAGAGAGCTTCAGGAACAATGTGAGTGACGTCATCACATCACACATACCGCTATAGGTGCAGAGACTGGACGAATGGTGAAGCAGGGAGCAGATGGCTTCCTCCTTCACCATTGTATGCAACTCATTTGGGAAGGAATGGGAAAAAAAACCCCAGAATTTTGTCACTGCCTTTTAATTCTATAAGTTTTGCGCCATTCACAAACAAACCCCTGGTTTGTGCACTACTAGCCCTCACTAGTGTCTCACCCTTTCTAAGCCTCTCACCTCTACCAGGATAGTCTTCTCTACACCGGGCTGACAAGATGCAATAACATCGAAACGGCCGTCCTCGGTTGAGAGACTATACCTGGTAATAATCCCAGCATCATTGCAAAACAAAGGCCTCTTGGAAGGTCGAGCATGATGTTAAAGGGAGCAGCCTTTATTGGGCTATCTCACTGAGATTCTGTCTTCCTAATTACATCAAGGAAGACAGGCTTGCACATTCCAGTGAGCGCCCTCTATTGGTTTGCAACACTGAGGCACCTGACTTCCTAATTACATAATGGAAGACAGATTTGCATATTCTTCCCATAGTGTCTCACTAGTAATCTATTCATCCCAGTTGCAAGTAGTTGCAAGAACATTTGTATCACAGAAGTGTAGAATGAAATCGCTAAATAGAATCACAGCCTCTGATGCCGGTGACAATCACTGACATTTTTAATGTGCGTTTCCACAATGCATTAGAAGTATAAAGTGGGAATAAACTGAACAATCCATATTAATGTCCTGCAGTGTGTTTAATATTTGCCGTAAAACACCAAAACTGAACAAGAGCATTCTAAATCAAGTCAGGTGTCCAAGCAGTGGCGTAACTAGGAATGGCGGGGCCCCGTAGCGAACTTTTGACATGGAGCCCCACCCCCCCTGATCGACACCGACGACCTCAACCGACCCTCTCCTACGCATTCCTGCGCGCTCTATTATGCCCCATAGTGGCCTCTTCACACAGTATTATCCCCCATAGTGGCCCCTGGACACAGTATAATCCCCCATAGTGGCCCCTGCACACAGTATTATCCCCCATAGTGGCCCCTGCACACAGTATTATCCCCCATAGTGGCCCATGTACACAGTATTATCCCCCATAGTGGCCCCTTCACACAGTATTATCCCCCATAGTGGCTCATGCACACAGTATTATGTCCCACTGTGGACACCCATAAACAGGGGGAGAAAAACATTAAAAACTCTGTTACTCACCTATCTCCCGTCTCCTACACTGTCGGCCTCCGAAGTAGTCGATCTTCAATGACGTCAAATGTCACATGACCCGGGACACAGGCCGGGGTCATGAGACATCAGACAACTAGGCCGAAGTCTGCACGGATCGTGGAGAGGTAAGTAACAGTGTTTTTTATGTTTCTTACCTCTCCCGGGCTGCCAATCATTATACTCGGGGGTCCGAAAAGTCCCCCGAGTATAATGATAGCAGCGGTAGCGGCTGTCACCGGGCCCCTAATGTCCTGGGCAGTGTGGCAGCTGCCTCTGCTGCTATGGCGGTAGTTACGCCACTGTGTCCAAGGATGACATCTCTATGACTGGTCCAGGTAACAAGTTCTAGGAAGTGGGGGCTCTGGATCCAAATGTTTCAGGTTGGATCCTGGGTGTGAGGCTTTAAGGCCCTGCATAGCGTCCTGCAGCAAAAAAGTGCTATGGAAAAAACACGGTGCCAACTCTACATTTCCGTAGGTATAATTGATATGCTGAGATTTCCAAAACTGTGATGGTTATACGCTGCATATATTTCACTGCAATGTGAGGATGGGTTGCGTTTTTTTTCTGTGACGTTTTTTTCTGCGCCATTTTTGCTGTGGCCGAACCGCTACATTTATGCCGGCCTAACGGTCCTTTCAAGCATTTCTGGCTTGCGTTTTTTGGATTTAATGAAGTGATTCTCCATTTTAAGGGCATCCTAGTACCATGAGTAAAGCGTTGCAGGATATAATATCATAGCGAGTTGGGTACCACTAGATCTTCTGAATGAATGAGATATTTAAGTTTTTCAGTGTTCCTCACATGGAAGTATGAAGATTTAATAAAGGTAGAAATGGGGTTCATAATGAACTGTTCTTCATCAATAGCTACAATCAGATTGTGTCTATCGTCTAATCTTTGGCAGGTTGTGTTTCCCAGGGATAGATGTGTTGGATGCTCAAGTTGCCATTTTGCTGTTATGGATTTACCTCCACCAAGAGAACATCAGTTTTGTTTGGGTTCAGTTTTATCGAGCTAGAATTCCTCCATTCTTGCAGTTCTGTTAAGCCGCACACTAGTGATTGAAGGTGCCCATAATACCCAATTTTTCGACCTGTTGGGGTATTTTTACTATTAAAAAGTTTATGGTAAGGTGACTATTAGATATGTTGGATATTCTCAGTCATTGTTGGGTCCAGTAATTTGTATCACTGGATTGTGCCAACTGCTTACATCCCATGCTGTGACCTTAATATTCACAACTTCTGTCCATTCAGAGAACTAACTGGATGTTGTCACAAATATTTCAATATGGAAAATACGTAGTTTTCCAGATCAACTATTAACACGTCCACGGCCACCTCTGCTTCCCCTTCAGCCCTCCCCAGATGGCCGAAGGGAAAGCATAGACGGCCATGGACAAGAGTCAGAACCAATAAATAGGGCCGTAGGCCCGTGGCAAGAGTATTGTTGGGCAAATGGCGAGGTTCGCCTGGTGGTTTTGTTGAAACCAAACCTGCTATCATTATACTTTGGGGTCTTTTCTGACCTCTGAGTATAATGATTGGAGGACCAGGGGAGGTGATCAAACATAAAAAAAAAGTGTTACTCACCTTTCCTGAGCTCTGGTGTGACTCCTGGCTGTCTTTGAGCCTCTTCAATGACGTCACAGACTTCACATGGATCAGACTCATACTGACGTCGGTGTAACCCACATCTGTAAGGTCATTGAAGACAGCCGAAGACCTCTGCAGGGACCGCTATGGGACAGTATACTGTATCCAGGGGACTCTATGCGACATTATACTGTATGGAGGGGACACTATGGGGCATTATACTTTGTGGAAGGGCATTATACTGTATGGAGGGGACACTATGGGACATCATACTTCATGAAGGCCATTTTGAGACATTATACTTGGTGAAGGGGCCATTGAGAAGATATTATAGTGTGTGTAAATGGGGCGTTATACCGCGTGGTTCCAGGAAAGAGGGATACTGTGTGGGGGACCAAGTCAAAAGTTTGCTATGCGGCCCAGTCTTTGCTAGTGACGTCCCTGCTTGTTCCCTTTAGAATAGCGGTATATTTTATGTGGCAGAAGGACTTTTGGGGACCCCCTAGGGTTCAGTAGTGACTAATACCTCTGCACCCCATATAGCTACACCCCTGATTCTCAGAATGCCCATAGGTAGAGAGTCCACTAAACAGATGCTGAACCCGCAGGGGTTAATAGAGAAACTTAGAAGCGTGCAACATTCTGTACACAAGGCTGGACAACCCCCGATACTGTAACGCAACTTTTATATAGCTTGGCTGTTCTGCTGAAGAAAATAAACAAAAATGACAAGAACCTAACTGTGATCACGGGTTTGGGATTACAGCTTTTAATTAATTTAATGATGCAGAATGTAAAACGTCCTCAGTGTAACGTTTAAACAGAAGGCCATTATATGGACACAATGGACACTACTGAGCTCTATCAATTTCTCATAAAAGCAGAACTTGTGACAAATGAGCTAATTACATATTAACCACGACAACTATCTGTACTGTATGTAAACCAGTAGATGAAAGTATAACTGGTGCAAGTAATACATTTATATATGGTACGGGGCAAAACTTTTAAGAAGGTGTGAAAAGGTAAGAAAGCAAAAACGGAAGTGTTTTCAATTAATAAAAAGAAGTGAATGAAGAAAAGAGAAATCTAAATCACATCAGGATTAAGTGTGACCTCTCTCTGCCTTCAACTCAGCATGCATTCTTGTCAGGGTCGGACTGGGGTGTCTAGGGCCCACCAGTGGAATTGTTTTTAAGGGCCCACCGCCAGGACCCCTGTAGATGAGCTGTACAGAGACAGGGTGGCTAAAGGTAATAACATATCAGGAGCCGGCTGCTCGCCTGCCATATGATGTGCACCACTGCACTATCTAAACCAGTGATGGCGAACCTTTTAGAGACCGAGTGCCCAAACTGCAACCCAAAACCCACAAAATTTTCGCGGAGTGCCAACACGACAATATAGACTTAATACTATGCGGATCCACAATTGCGGACAGTTACTGACCAAAAATTACAGTCATGTGGGGCTTTACAGAGCTTTCAATAATACAAACAACGTTGTACTGAAATGTAAAGGTCTCGGCATTTGGTACTTTGAACAATTAATTTTCACTATTTACATCGCACAGGATCTGTTTTATAGTTACCGTGTAATATTCTTACATCCTGTACTAATATCACGTCTGCTATAAAACAGATACTGTGTGATATAAATAGTGAGGGGACCCCAGACAGTATTATATGCTCTGCAGTGGGCCCACCACACAATATTATATTCTCCACAGTACCACAGTAGCCCCCCAGTGTTATATGCTCCGCAGTAGGTGTCCCCCCCCCACAGGATTATATGCTCCACAGTGGCATCCACACACAGTATTGTGTGCTTATAAATAGGCCCCCCCCCCAGTATTATATGCGCTTTAGTACACCCCCCAGGATTATAAGCCACCCCAGTATTATAAGCCCCCCCAGTATTATACACTCCCCCCAGTATTATACACTCCCCCCAGTATATACACCCCACCCAGTATTATAAGCCCCTCCCAGTATTATACACTCCCCCCAGTATTATAAGCCCCCTCAGTATTATACACTCCCCCCAGTATTATAAGCCCCCTCAGTATTATACACTCCCCCCAGTATTATACACTCCCCCCAGTATTATACACCCCACCCAGTATTATAAGCCCCCCCAGTATTATACACTCCCCCCCAGTATCATACACCCCACCAAGTATTATAAGCGCTCCCCCCAACATCATATACACAGTGAGCCACTCTCATACTCACCCCTGAAGAGCCGCCGGCATCCACCTTCTTGTCACTGGCGGCGCTGATGACGTCATCGCGCCCGCGTCGGGGCAGAGGTCAAACTCTGCAGCCAGTGTAGGCCGCGGTCGCGCGATCCGCGGCCTACCCTGACAGCTTTCAGCTGTATGTGCATTTGCACATACAACTGAAGGCAGTGATCGCTCATCAACGGGGAATCCTGTACCGGATTCCCTGTTGGTGAGCGATCCGGGCGACCGCACGCGTGCCAGCATGGAGGGCTCTGCGTGCCCTCTCTGGCACGCGTGCCATAGGTTCGCCATCACTGATCTAAACCCACTGCTACATCCCGTATGGCAAGAGAGCAGCGTGGCTCCTAGAATTGTCACCGTTACCTGTAGCCGCACTGTAATGAAAAAACTCATCTGAAGAGGTCCTGGCTGTTGTATCATCACAGATGTAATATTGATGGTCTATCCTAAGGACAAGCCATCAATATTAGAAACATGGATAAATTGTTAGGAGTATTTTGGTTCATTGCTTTCTATTTTTCTTACCTGGGGAGTTTTTGGCTGCGCAGTGTCTGGGGTGGCATCCTGGCGCTGCGGGGTTGTCCTGTCGTGGGTATTGGTGCACACCTTCTGACTTGCACGTGCGCACTGATGGTAGGCAGCTTTATCTCCTGGTTGATTAGTCTGTCCTCCCATTTGCACCTGGGAGGAGTGGTCTCTACTCTGTATTTAAACCCATGCCTCCCATGGTTCTGTGCTGAGTGTCGCTTTTACAGAGCTAGGCCTTAGCAGGAGGAGTAGGTGGTGTTCTGGGATAGAGGAAGTTCCGTGGTTGGTATTTGGGAGGTTTGGGTGAACGAGTTGGTTTGTGTGTTTTCCCCTCTGTGTTCACCAATCCTCCCTCTGTGTATAATTGACTGTGTGAGTGAATTGCCTTATCCTTTGATTTCTACTCAGTTTCCCTGTGTTTGTTTCCTAGTGTAAGGTTCCTTCCCATATTGGTTTGGGGGAATCCTTTCCCACATGTTTCCTGTGTGCTGCTTGTGTTGTTAGTCAGCGCACACCCTTGTCAGTCCCTGTCAGTAGCAGCTTCACTTGTTCGTTAGGGGTGACCCCCTTTAGTCTCCAGTCCCTAGAGATCTTATAGGGCATTCCTTCTCCCACTTCCCTCTAGGCCCACGGTGTCAGTGAGAGAGGAGCTGTCGGGGTCAGGCTTAGCCTGAGAACAGCCGACCCACACCCGTGAGGCAGGGACCGGGATAGCTAGTGGGAGTAGTGCAGGGCGAGATTCCCTACTGCTATTCCTTAGCCCCGTTGCAGCTACCTGGACTGACATAACAGTACACTCAGCCGTAAAAAAAAAAAAAAAAAAAAAAAGGTTCGTTTGCATTATGACGGACCTGAAACAGCTGTACCAGGCGGTGCAGCAGATTTCCACTGAGATGGAGGGGATCAAGCTACGAATGGATGCCATCCAAGCTTCTGGCGTATCTCAGTTGCAGCAGTTGGCTCAACACACAGCCTCTCAGGTGGAGGGCATACAGAGGCAGGTGAGTAGCGCCCCTGTGGGTCGGCCTCTGGAGCCAAAAGTCAGCTTACCTGAACCCTTCCGAGGTAAGAGGTCAGATTTTTTCCGATTTCAAAAGGACTGTCTTTTGTATTTCCGGCTACGGCCGTTTTCCTCCGGTTCTGAGGTACAGAGAGTTGGGATTATTATTACTTTATTGAGAGATGATCCCCTCATCTGGGCACATTCGTTACCAGCCGACTCAGCTTGCTTACTAACTGTAGAGGCGTTTTTCTCCACAATGGGGTTACTGTATGACGACCCAGACAGGGTACGCACGGCTGAGTATAACCTACGACGTGTGGTGCAAGGGGATCACGCTATAGAGAAATATTGCACAGAGTTTCGTAGGTGGGCAGCAGAAGTACACTGGAATGACCCCGCTCTACTTAGTCAGTTTGAGACAGGGCTCTCGGACCAGGTTAAAGACCATCTAGTTTCTCACCCTGTTCCGGGAGATCTAGATGAGGCCATGCAGCTGGCAATTAGAGTTGGACGGCGCCTCCGGGAGCGTGGAGACAAGAGTCCTGGGGGGCTTAGCCCTCCTCAATTCTCTGTTTTTAGAGAGGACCCGGGGGACCAACCCATGCAGATTGGGGCCACTGTGCGAAGTGCTAGACCCAAGAGTGAAGGGTCCCGCACAGTACGCTGTTTTGTGTGTGGAGGGATGGGACATGTAGCAAGGGTATGCCCCTCCAGAAAATGGTTTGCCAAGGAGAGTAATAACCCCAGATCTATTGAGGGTAAAGGGAGAAAACCTACTAAGGAGGGAGGTGTGCATATTTCCTGTACTCAGACTGCCGGGTTGACCCTTGAAGGATGGGTAAATGGGCAGAAGTGCCGGATTTTGGTTGATTGTGGTTCGGCAGTCAACCTTATTGACTCAGAGTTTTGCGAGCAATTAAGGGTGAGTCCTTTGGTCTTGAAGTCTCAGATACCAGTGTGGGCTATTGATAAGACCCCTCTACAGCAAGCTGTCATCTCCAAACAGGTGGAGGGTCTGGAGTTTGTTGTGGGTGGCCACCGGGAAGAGATTGACTTGTTCTTGTGGTCTAAGTTACCAGCACAAGTAGTGTTGGGGTGGCCCTGGCTGAAGCAGCATAACCCTATTATCAACTGGGAGACCGAGTCAGTAGTTTCTTGGGGGCAGGGGTGTAATGGTCGATGTCTGCCCATATCCGTTATGTCTTTGTCTATAGACAATTTGCCTCAAGAAATATGTGAGTTCAGGGAGGTCTTTGAGGAAAGGGCAGCCAAGACATTACCACCACATCGCACCTATGATTGCTCGATTAAATTTATACCTAATGCAGTGCTACCCAAGACACGGTTGTACAATCTCACTATTCCGAAGAGGGAGGCGCTCAAAGAGTATATTGAGGGGAGTCTAGAGGTGGGGCATATTCGCCCATCTAAGTCCCCAGTAGCAGTGGGGTTTTTCTTTGTAAAGAAGAAAGATGGAGGGTTGCGCCCTTGTTTGGATTTTAGGGAGATTAACAAAATCACGGTGCGGAATCCCTATCCCATTCCGTTGATCTCGGATCTATTCAGCCAGATTACGGGAGCCCGCTGGTTTAGTAAAATAGATTTACGTGGGGCGTATAACTTGCTGAGAATCAAGAAGGGGGATGAGTGGAAAACAGCGTTTAACACACCCCTAGGACACTTTGAGAATCTTGTGATGCCTTTCGGTCTAACCAATGCGCCTGCGTTTTTTCAGAATTTTATTAATGATGTACTAAGTGCCGTCATAGGGAGGGGGGTTGTGGTCTATCTGGATGATATACTCATTTACACCCCGGATTTGGAGACTCATTGGGAGAGAGTGAGAGAGGTTTTAGATCTCCTGAGGGTTAACCAATTAAGTGCTAAGCTGGAGAAATGTGTGTTCGCGGTCAATAAATTATGTTTCCTTGGCTATATCCTATCGGAAAAGGGATTCGAGATGGACCCTGAGAAGGTCAGGGCAGTCTTGGAGTGGCCGCGACCTGAGAACCTAAAGGCGGTCCAACGGTTCTTGGGGTTCTCCAACTATTATCGCCAGTTTATCAAGGGATTTTCTGAGGTTGTGAAACCTATCTCGGACTTGACTAAGAAGGGGGCTGACTGTGCTAAGTGGTCGCCAGAGGCGCTAGCCGTGTTTGAAGAATTGAAGAAGCGATTCTCGTCCGCTCCCATTTTGAGACAGCCGGATGAGAGGTTGGCCTTCCGAGTGGAGGTGGATGCCTCCTCGGTGGGGGTGGGAGCAGTACTTTCTCAAGAGTTCGAGGAGGGTACGCATCCCTGTGCCTTCTTTTCTAAGAAATTCTCTGCCTCGGAACGGAATTATGACATCGGAGATAGGGAACTACTGGCAATAAAACTAGCGTTCGAACATTGGCGTCATTTCCTGGAGGGGGCCAGAAGGCCAGTCCAGGTATTTACTGACCACAAGAATTTGGTTTATCTTGGGTCGGCGAAGAGATTAAATGCACGGCAGGCCAGATGGGCTCTATTTTTTGCGCGGTTCCATTTTACCGTGACTTATGTGCCGGGTTCGAAGAATGTTAAGGCTGATGCTTTATCCCGGTATATGTCGACTGAGGAGGAACGAGAGGCGCCTGCCACTATTCTTGGGGATGGAGTGGTGGTAGCAGTATTGGGCGCGAAATTGGAGAAGGCCTTGATCGAAGCGCAACACGCTGCACCTTCCAAGATACCTAGAAACAAGCTTTTTGTCCCAACTACTCTCCGACAAAGTCTCCTGAGGGAGTGTCACGAGTCGGTTCTTGCTGGTCACCCGGGGGTTTCAGAGACCATGAGATTGGTGTCTAGGAATTTTTGGTGGCCAGGGTGGAGTAAAGATGTCTTGCAGTTTGTTCAAAATTGTTCGGTCTGTGCAAGAGCCAAGGCGTCGCATACCCGTCCCCACGGTCTTCTACATCCATTGAAACCTCCTAAGGCACCTTGGACTCATCTGTCTATGGATTTCATCACGGGCCTTCCGGTGTCTAAGGGTTTCACGGTCATTTGGGTAGTCGTTGACCGCTTCACGAAAATGTGCCATTTGATCCCGTTTTCCAGGCTGCCATGTGCCAAGACACTATCAGAGGCGTTTATTAAAGAAATTGTAAGGTTGCATGGTCTTCCTGAGGAGATCGTTTCGGACAGGGGTCCGCAATTTGTGGCTAAATTCTGGCGGGCTTTTTGCAGCAGGTTGGGAGTTACACTGTCGTTTTCCTCCGGGTTTCACCCAGAATCTAATGGACAAACAGAGAGGAAGAATCAGGATGTGGAACAGTTTTTGAGGTGTTTTGTTCGAGAGAACCAGAATAATTGGGCTGACTTTCTCCCCCTGGCAGAATTTTCCCTAAACAACCATGATTCCAATGCCACAGGTACCACACCTTTTTTTTGCTCCGGTGGTAGACATCCTGTTTTCTGAGTATTTTCTTCCATTTCTTCCCCAGTTCCGGAGGAGGAGCTATTTTCTAAAAAGCTGCAAAGGGTATGGTCCCGTATCCGAGAGAATCTGGTGCGGGCGTCGCACCAGGCTAAGGTCCAGGCGGATCGGAAGAGAGGAGAGTTGCAGTTCTTCCCTGGTGAGATGGTTTGGTTGTCCACCAAGAATATCAGGTTGAAGGTTCCTAGCAAGAAGCTGGGTCCCAGGTTTGTGGGTCCTTTTAAGATCATCAAGATGGTAAATGAAGTGGCGGCGCAGCTGCAACTACCTAAAAAGTGGAAGATAAACCGGGTGTTCCATGTCTCCTTGTTAAAGAAGGCCAAGATGGGAACGTCTCCAGTTAAGGTTCCACCAGTTTCTGAGTCCGGGGAGTATGAGATATCCCGAGTTCTGGATAGCAAATATGTTCGGGGGAAGCTACGGTATCTGGTGGCATGGAAGGGATACGGTCCTGAGGATAATTCTTGGGTTCTGGAGTCGGATATGTCAGCCCCCAGACTCGTGGAGAAATTCCACAAGGAGTTCCCGAAGAAGGATGCTCCTAGAGAATCCGGAGTCTTCTCCTTGAGGGGAGGATCCTGTTAGGAGTATTTAGGTTCTTTACTTTCTATTTTTCTTACCTGGGGAGTTTTTGGCTGCGCAGTGTCTGGGGTGGCATCCTGGCGCTGCGGGGTTGTCCTGTCGTGAGTATTGGTGCACACCTTCTGACTTGCACGTGCGCACTGATGGTAGGCAGCTTTATCTCCTGGTTGATTAGTCTGTCCTCCCATTTGCACCTGGGAGGAGTGGTCTCTACTCTGTATTTAAACCCATGCCTCCCATGGTTCTGTGCTGAGTGTCGCTTTTACAGAGCTAGGCCTTAGCAGGAGGAGTAGGTGGTTTTCTGGGATAGAGGAAGTTCCGTGGTTGGTTTTTGGGAGGTTTGGGTGAACGAGTTGGTTTGTGTGTTTTCCCTTCTGTGTTCACCAATCCTCCCTCAGTGTATAATTGACTGTGTGAGTGAATTGCCTTATCCTTTGATTTCTACTCAGTTTCCCTGTGTTTGTTTCCTAGTGTAAGGTTCCTTCCCATATTGGTTTGGGGGAATCCTTTCCCACATTTTTCCTGTGTGCTGCTTGTGTTGTTAGTCAGCGCACACCCTTGTCAGTCCCTGTCAGTAGCAGCTTCACTTGTTCGTTAGGGGTGACCCCCTTTAGTCTCCAGTCCCTAGAGATCTTATAGGGCATTCCTTCTCCCACTTCCTTCTAGGCCTACGGTTTCAGTGAGAGAGGAGCTGTCGGGGTCAGGCTTAGCCTGAGTACAGCCGACCCACACCCATGAGGCAGGGACCGGGATAGCTAGTGGGAGTAGTGCAGGGCGAGATTTTCTACTGCTATTCCTTAGCCCCGTTGCAGCTACCTGGACTGACATAACATAAATCCTTTAAAGATATTGTCCAGGAATTGGAGCAACTCATGTGCCGGGCGGGAGGTGTAAAATAAAAAAGCATACTCGCCTGTCCTCAGCAACCCGTTGTCCTCCGCCAGTGTCCATTCAGTCTCGTGCTGGCACCTTCTTGCTGGGAGTCCTGCACCTCATGTGACCGCTAAGACGAATTGGGTACAGGATTTCTAGAAATGAGGTGTTGCCATGAGACCGAACAGACAGAGGCGGAGGACAACAGGGTGCTGGGGACAGGCGAGTGTGTGTTTTTTTTTTTATTTTTAAACCTCCGTGGCTGAGGTATAAAAATGAGAGATGAATCATCTGTTTGAGTGAATCGTGGTATCTGTGCAAACGCCGTGACCCCTTCTCTGTTTACACAGTGTCGTACATCTCATAGTGGCCATGTCATGTAACTACAGCCTCGTCCTATAAGTGTCTATGTGACAAGGCTGTAATTACATCACATGGTCACTATAAATAAACAGCGTGCACCTCCATGTCTCCCCTCTTACTCACACAACCTGCCCCCACGTCTCTCCTTTTGCTCACACAGCCTGCCCCCCTTGTCTCCCCTCTTACTCACACAGCCTGCCCCCATGTCTCCCCTCTTACTCACACAACCTGCCCCCCACGACTCCCCTCTTGCTCACACAGCCTGCCCCCCATGTCTCCCCTCTTACTCACACATGCTGTCTCTTCTCTCCTCCTTCCATCAGACTGTTCACGGTAGAATCATCTTCCTGTGTAACATTACACTGTTCTGTACGATCCGTGTAGCCCCGCCCACATATGACATCATCACAGGTCCTTCAAGCTCTGCAGCACGGAGTCTCTCTCCCTTCACTACCTCACACAGTGACTTGCCCGGGTGCTGACACCAGCCCTGGGTAGATGCCTTACTGAACCTCCATTGTCTATTAAAAAAAGGCAGTGGAGGTCCGGTAGGGCCCCATAAAGGCCCCATAATGAGGACTTAATAGTCAAGACTCGGGACCTACCGGAGGATTCCCCGGTCCCCTGATGGGCCAGTCCGACCCTGGTTCTTGTGTATTACACAGCCGAGACCTGGGACTGTTTCCCGAGCAAAGGCCTCTTGGCTGACTATCCCTATTGCATGAAGGGAGCCTATGCGTGATCTACTGGGGATCAGCAGATCCTGACTTCAATTCCCTTTGTGGAACTGCAAAACAGTACTACGCTGGGAAGCACCGGGGTACGATAAGTATGGTTTGTTTGTTTTTTCGTTGGGGGGGGGTTCACTGCCCCGCAGCCCATTTAAAAAGTAATTTTGGTAACTATTTTTTCCTGGACAACCCCTTTAAGTATATGTCTGAGGCTGCAATCACATTAACGTTGTGTGACTCCATCCCCCATTCTGCTTAAAATATGTAGAGAGAAAAGTCCTGCAAGCAGGAAACTGGGTGGAAACCTGGCGGACTCCATTATAGTCTATGGGGTCTGTGGGTTTCCACGGGTAACTGCTTTTCAAACAGAGAGTGCTTCCCAAGGGGGCCCAAAGAACGGAAACCCAAGCCCTAGTGTGAGCCTCGCTGCATGAGAATTGCAAGTTGGGCAATTCCCTATTGCTGCTGCTGGAACAACGGAAGAAGGGAAAGTCTGAGACAGTGAGCCGTAAACTTGACCCAGCTCCTGTCCCTACCTACTTGCCACACTGTCCTAGTGACAGGAGCAACTTGGTGACGGTTCCTTCTCTTTATAAATATACACAGAACAAGACAAGACAAACAACACAGAAGAGGAGTCAGCAAGCCAAGAGTCAAAGCCTGAGAAACAAAGTAATACAAAGTTGTAATCTAAAGAGTAGTCACAAGGAAAGCCAAAGGTCAGAGGTCAGTAATACAATAGGAGAATAAAGGGGAACTTAGCAGGGACAAAGTCTAAGGACAAAGTCACTATAGCTAGCAAACCTGTGTGGGCTGATGACCTGTATATAGGAGGCACAGGACCTGCCCCAGACTTGATTGGTAGTTCGGCTGTCAATCACACAGGCAAGGATAAGAATAACTATTTGATGAACAGAGGGAAACATGGTGCAGGAGATTGGGGTGGTGCAAATTCATTTACAGAGGATAAGTAATAGAACAGTGTTCACACAGCAACAAAAAGCTGTAAGCAAAGAATCAAATTGAACACGATTCCTGCACCACAGCGTGCGAGAGGAGGGTGGTGCAGAGACTCAAACAGGCAGAGACGTTACACTAGTCTAATGTTACAAATCCTAATTATCATGAGATTGTATACTGTAAGCACTTACTATGAAAAATAGGAGGAGTTGGATTAACATTGTAGGTGCAACATCTGAGCACTAGGTGGCATTTAGAGCTAAAGAGTCACATACAACATTCCATTTGTCTTTAGTCTAGTACAGTATACAAGGATAACAGACACATGATCAACAAACAGATGAATATAGAAGTTCTATAAATAGTGGCGACTGCAGGGCAAATATAATACTACATGCTGGTCACACAGTAGATGTATGAGCTGGCTGATCTGAGAGCATGTCTTTTTAATGGCATCTTTACATTATCGAGAACAGCTCCAGGACGAATGACAAATTCCGACTGCAATTCTAATTCACGACAGCTCTATTTTTAGAAGATATTCTTGGCTGAGTATTGTTGAAGTGAAATGCATATTTTGGCCACACCTAAAAATTTATACCCAAAGTCTTACTCAGCTCCTTTGTTACATCGCCATCGGAACTCCTATTTACTTTAACTAGACCGACCAGATGCAACAAGAAAGCGGCGGTAGAAAAGTCCTCCTTGCAAGAACTCAATTTTTGGCGAAATCAGTGGCGAAGTTTCGAACACAGATGTGAACCTAGCCTGAAAAAGAAAAATATTACAGGTTACAGGTTTTAGACTTTTGGTGAAAATAAGTTGATCCAGGGTTTTATACTGATCCAACCTCACCTACTATGGAACTATATTGCATGTTCACTGCCATGTTGGAATTGTAATGGGTACATTTCTGAAAAATAATAAAAAATCAGCAATCAATTAATTATTTCATTTTCAATCCTGCTCTGGAAAAAATTAAATTAAAATCTGAGCAGTAGCTAAAGGTAACACTGAACAGATATTATACATTAGGCAGATATTATATTATACATTAGCAGATATTATACATTAGGCCCTATAAGTTACTGAAGAACTGATAAGGAAATGTCTTTCACATTATATTTTGCTATTATGAATCCTAATATTGAGATTTCTGAGATTACTACATTGAGTACCCCCAGAAGGAAATAGAAAGAGGCAAAACAAGTGGGGTCTGAGGTGCAGATCACAGAAGTATTTGCATCTGCAATAACATATGGATCCGTATATCTGTTAGGACTATACGGTAGCTGTGGCCAGGATATTAGGGTCGCAGCATGTTCCGCTGTCTCTGCTCAGTCCAGCATTCATGAGGTTAATTCCCTTCCAGCCAATGGGTGTGATCAGTCTGCTGACTGACTGTGGTGTCAGCCTATCGGCATCTGGCTTGTAGCACCTGGACTGGCTGATCGGTCCCGCCTTCCCTCCATTTAAGGAGGCTGGTTTGGACGCTGGGTGCTCTAGTTTTAAACCTAAAATGCAAGTTGTTAATTTGGCAGTGAGCTCCCTTCGCTAGGTAGGGCTTAGTTAGAATTGTCCTAGAATTGCCCAGGGAGCTCCCACCTAGCTAGCCTCAAATACCTAATGTCGTATATGCTGCGGCTCTGTGTGTGGCCCAGCACTGTTATATGTTTTGTCTGTGTCTTATATGTTTGTGGAAGTCTCCCTTCTGGAAATTGTAGCTATTAGTTACGACACAGTTTACACAGTCAGTCTGCTGCTTGTGGTAGTACAACTGCAGGTGGCTGTGTTGTGTGTGTGCGGCCCAGTAAGCTGCTGAGAGCACACGGTCATTGTTTGTATAAGTTTGTGTTAGCCTTGCAGTGCAGTAACTGTAAGACTTTAGAGTTTATTTGTGGCTGCTTTGTACTGCAGTGGCAGCTTCCCTGTCAGGTAAGAGGGAGCACCTAGTTTGTGGTGTAGCCCAGCAGTGAGCTTAACTGTCAGGCCTTGTTCATAACTGTACGCCTTGCAGTTCAGAGCCCAGTGGGCTCCGCAGGATTATTTTATTTTTTTGGTACTTTTCCGTTATCTGGCCAGCATCGGAGTTCGAGTCAGCAGTTCAGCATCGGGCTCTGTTATCGGGCCAGCAGTTGGCGCTATTCTGGCAAATGGCGAACAAACAGTAGTGAAAGAAATGAACGCGCCAATTCTGGTAACTTAACAGTTGTCCACTGTCTTCATTTCGAATAGTCCCAGTAGTTTTAGTCCCAGTTGTTTTTTTTTTTTTTTTTTTAATTAACATGGATTACACACACGCTTTGGGATTTACCTGTAGATGAGAAATCAGCAATTGAACTATGCGGGCCCGATAACAGAGCCCGATGCTGAACTGCTGGCTGCTGTCCCAATGAACTGCGATGCTGGCCCGATAACGTAAAATACCGTTTTTAAAAAATATATCCTGCTGACTAACAATATCATTGTATAGTATTTAGAACACCTTCATTTACTGTGTTTAGTTGCCATATGTATTACTTGGCAGTATATATTTCTGAGTTATTGTGTAACTAGCTGGTACCCGCGACTTCGTCTGCGGTGATTGTAGCAGTGGGTATATACAGGCGTGGATAAGGTTTTCGTACTGTGTATAAGGGATGGGATATGAAATGTAACTTTGTATCTTGTTTTTGCTGTAATTCAGAGAATACGTGAGACTTTTGTGTTGAAGTTACTTTGTATTTGAGCTGCTATATATACGGTGTTGTGAGAAACTTTACATAGTGACTTTGGGACAGAGGTATTTGAAGTTAACCCTTTCCCGCCGATGGCATTTTTTGATTTTTGTTTTTGACTCCCCTCCTTCTAAACCCCATAACTTTTTTATTTCTCCGCTCCCAGAGCCATATGAGGTCTTAATGTATGTGCGCTATTGTGACGAAAAGTAGCCTATTGCGCAATGGGGTGCATTAACTATGTTTGTGGAAAATTTCAGCCAAATCGGTCAAGCGGGTTTTGCGTGATTGACTAACAAACATCCGAACACACAAACCCACAAACATCCAAACTCACAAACTTTCACATTTATAATATTAATAGGATACTACTTTATTACTCAATGGGAGCTGAACAGTGAAGGCCAGTCTTTCTCTGGCGCTCATGAACTGCCATTGATTAAAAATGGCGCGGGTGCATGCGCAGTAGCAGCATGCTACTGCGCATGCATCTGCGCCATTTTTAATCAATGGCAATTCGTGAGCGCCGGAGAAAGATGGGACCCGAAGACCTCGCTGGAAGGAGGCGTGGCTGAAGATGACGACGGACCCTGAATGCCCACCTACCGTGCACGATAGATAAGTTTAACATATTCTTTTTTAGAGTTTTATTTTAAAATGTACGTGTGTGTGTGTAGTTTAATATAACTGAGGGCTTGAATAGCCTTTTTAAAGGTTATTCACGTATATGTGGGGCTCTATCAGCATAATTTTAATGATAGAGCCCCTTTAATGCTAAAGTGTTTCCGCTGACACCGATCCACAAAATCCCAGTTCAATTCCCTGTAGCCCACGTACTGAGGATCAGTATGGGGGTTCGGGAATAAACCCCCTATAGATCATGTAGTAATGGGCTACTCTGAGGGTAGGCTGGGAAAAAAGATAATCTTGAGCCTTAGTGGTGTCACAACTGAAACTGTCTGATTCAACATAGCAAACCATCCTGATCACACCCAGAGGAGCTGTCACACCTTAGGCTGCACACTGTCACCCCATCACACTACACTGACAAGTCATACCACGTGCTCAGCAATATGTGCGCTTGTGTTACAGACACAGGGGAGGGGGGCACAAAGGTGGAATTGTGCAGGGTCAAAGTGCGCATGGGCGGGGCTACAAGCCGGCTTAGACTACATTACACGCCGCGGCTACTATCAGGCCCCTGGAATCTGTGGGGAAGAATATCCGCTAAAAGGATGGCAAAAACATGATGTGAATGCAGCCCAACAGGACTGGCCGCACCGCGCCCCGCACACTCATCCACGTACAGTGCAATGACTCGGAGCTCTGACGCGTCAGCACGCACATATGATGTATTGGCCCCGCCCATATAATGTCGTGATCCCGTCCATATGATGTATTGGCCCCGCCCATATAATGTCGTGATCCCGCCCATGTGATGTAGTGGCCCCGCCCATATGATGCGCTTCCTTTCTAAGCATCATAACGTGCCACGATGCAAAGTGGGAGGAGAAAGTCGAGCGCCGCCATCTCCATTGGAGGAGGCATGTGACGTCATGATATATCAGCCAATAGGGAAAGGTCTTTCCGACACGGCCCTCTGGTGCCGCTTTGGGACCTGAGACATAAGAGCATTAGACAGCTCCAGCCGTAAGATGGCTTCGTCACGTCACTGCCCGCTGCTATGGAGACGGGGCTAGCAAGCTGTTTATAGGCGGTGCCAATGCAGCATTGTATATAAAGAGGTCACAGGGCGTGGGGGGTGTGTGTGCGTAAGAGTCCGGCCGGGAAGGTGAGTGTGACAAATGTACACGGTGTGTATGTGACTGCCATCTGCCTTATAGATAAGCGGCATGCCTCGTGTGTGACTGGCATCTAGCTCTGTACACCGGTGGGCATGTTCTGCGTGTGACCGGCATCTACCCTGCAGACCAGTGGGCACGTCTCATATGTGACTGGCATCTGCCTGGTAGACAAGAGTATATGTCCTATGTGTGACCAGCATCTATCTGGAAGACCAGTGGGCACGTCCCGTGCATGACTGGGAACTTCATGGCAGACCAGTGGGCACGTCTCGTGTGACTGCCATCTACCTGGCAGACCAGTAGGCACGTCCTGTGTGTGACTGGCATCTTCCTGGCAGACCAGTGGGCACGTCTCGTGTGACTGCCATCTACCTGGCAGACCGGTGGGCACGTCCTGTGTGTGACTGGAATCTACCTGGCAGACCAGTAGGCACGTCCTGTGTGTGACTGGCATCTTCCTGGCAGACCAGTGGGCACGTCCCGTGTATGACTGCCATCTACCTGGCAGACCAGTGGGCACGTCCTGTGTGTGACTGAAATCTACCTGGCAGACCAGTGGGCACGTCCTGTGTGTGACTGGAATCTACCTGGCAGACCAGTGGGCACGTCCTGTGTGTGACTGGCATCTTCCTGGCAGACCAGTGGGCACGTCCTGTGTGTGACTGAAATCTACCTGGCAGACCAGTGGGCACGTCCTGTGTGTGACTGGAATCTACCTGGCAGACCAGTGGGCACGTCCTGTGTGTGACTGGCATTTACCTGGCAGACCAGTGGGCATGCCTCATTTGTGACTGGCATTTACCTGGCAGACCAGTATACATGTCCTGTATGTGACTGGCATCCACCCGGCAGACCAGTGGGCACGTCCTGTATGTGACTGGCATCTACCTGGCAGACCAGTGGGCACATCCTGTGTGTGATTGACATCTACCTGGCAGAACAGTGGGTACATTCTGTGTGTAACTGGCATCTACCTAGCAAACCAGTATGCATGTTCTGGATGTGACTGGCATCTTACTGGCAGACCAGTGGTCACGTCCCGTGTGTGAACTGTGTATGTTATTGCTTAGCTGGCAAGATGTATTGGCACTTGTGTGGGTAAAGCTGTGTCTTGGCATCTAGTAAACGGGTGGTACATAGTTATTAATATTCTTATAGCATGGGCATGTGTCATTTCTGTGTGACATAAAGGACGGCACTCTGTAGGTAGGTGGGTGGGTTGGCAGTGCCAGGGCGATGAAGGTGCTAATAATGGGGAGGTTGTGTCATCTCTGCCAGGCTGGGCAGACTATATAGAATGGAAAGCTGCACAGAATAGAACATGGAAGCCAATAATGATGGGAACAAATCAGAAGCCTTCTATTTACATCTCACAAGACAGTTGGACCTCCGCTGATCAGACTTAGAGGGCATTTGACCACCTCCACTATCTCCAACTTATGTCTTTCAGTAGGTTCTGTTCCACTGATTTGGCACGCTTGGAATTTGTGGATATGCCTCTTATTAGCATGGGTGCTGAAACTAACAAAGAGGATTGCTCAGGAATGGTGGGAAAAAAAAGCCAGCTGTGTGAAAAATCAGTGTCACAGAGCTTGTTGAAGGGTGCACGGAGGTGGCGACAGGTCTTCTTTAAGCCTGGTACTGGATTGCCAGTTTGGGTACCATGTAGTTTGTTCTCACTACAGAGAGTGCCTGCTCTGTGTACTTGGTTGGTCCTCACTTAGCTGACCATCTGCTGTATACTACTACAGCTCTGATATGGGATATTTAGAGGAGCTTTTGGTCCCCGCATTATGTGTGCAGCATAATGGGGGGCCATAATGTCCCCAATATATCCCATACCAGATCCGTAGCCAGACTTTTCCTGATTCTACCAGTGTGTGAGAAATGAGATGTTGGGTTAACCCTTTCTAATTTTTCTCTACAGAAATAGGATCCACATCATGGATGTAGAGACTCTTCGTGTGTCCCTGGCTGACGCCGGGCAGAGCCACGTGTTGCAGTTTTGGGATGAGCTGTCTGAGCCTCAGCGCACTCACATACTCGAGGAGTTGCAGGGCTGGAGCCCTCAGGAGCTCAATGGCTTCTTTCACAGAGCTATGGCTGCATTTTCTGTATCTACTACACAAGAGAAAGTGGATGCCAGGATGGAGGCGGTGCCCAGAGATGTCCTTGGCAGTGTCACTCGCGATCGAGAGCATCTTAATGACTGGGAAGCCGAAGGTAACCACAAAGCCGTCATTCTGTTGACATTGCTGTAATGTGACCTGGGGGCGTCTGTAACCCGTCCTAGACTGACAGAAACTTTGATCTCTAAAAATAAGACAGAGGTTAAGTAAATTATGTAAGATGTCACAAAGCTTCCTTAGGGCCATTTCACACAGCTAAGTGTATGCGGGATAAACATTTTCATTTGAGTTGGTTTATAAATGTAAAATACACTACGCTGTCCTAGCTACTCCTCACCCTGCTGTTCCGATGCTTACTGGACCCCCACCAGCCGGACCCCCGATGTCTGCGGAGTCGACCTGGTTCAGTCAGTGATTGGCTGCCTGCTGAGATGAGACCAGGAAGTGGAAATTAGTGGGGAATCTGGTGTGTGTGTGTTCAATTCATTCCCACCCCCCATTGACTTCTAAAGGGTCTGTCTGAGGATCAGAACAACGAACACAAAGACCGCCAAAATGGAGGATGCAAGCTGTGTCTGTCGGACCCATTAACTGTAATGGGAGCTGTCTGTTGTTCGCTTTCTTAAACTGAAGCTACTGGATAAAAAAGTTGGACTTGCAGCCTTTTTGTGTCCAGTGTTGTTCCCCCTCCCCAGGCGTCAATGGAGACTCACACAATGTGACCTCAGACTTGGTCTAAGGGACGGTGGAGAAATGCATGAAATGGTCTGGTTTTTGCGTCCGTCAGACACCTGTTTTCAGATTCCTTATGGAACTGAGTCTGTGAACCTGTGAAAAACTGTCAGCAATAAGACAAGTCCTATTTTTTTGATGGTTTTTAAAACAGGCTGTCAAAAAACGGATATGTGAAGACTTTAGTTGAATATGGAGCAGATTCATTCTCCTATCTAAAGGAAAACCATGTTAGGCCAATGCGTCCCACAGCAAAAAAAACACTGCAGGAAAAAATATGGCAGCAGCGCATCATGTTTTTTTTTTCCTCCGACAGAGCTTTTCACAAAAAAAGTCACCGTGGCCTTTTTGCCTCAATTATACCTATAGGGAAACCACCGGCATGCTGCGATTTCCTAAACTCTGACTGTTTTGGAAAGCGCAGCATGTTCACAGCCCATATTTTCCTGCACTGTGGGGATAGGATTCACTTTTCCATGGTGCTTGTGCCATGGGCAAGCTGCAGCATTTACATTGCGTGGGGGCCTGGCCTTAATATATATTTCAGATAACTTCAGTCGAATGTATTTTTTATATATAACTATAATACTATATTATATATTCTTTGTTCCCAGGTTTTTCTCAGATTGCACATGGTAAAGTGGCGGTTTTGCTACTAGCCGGTGGGCAGGGAACCCGGTTAGGTGTGACATACCCAAAGGGTATGTATGATGTGGGCCTTCCCTCTCACAAAAGCCTTTTCCAGATCCAGGCTGAACGCATCTTGAAGTTACAGAGGCTAGCAAAGGAGAAACATGGGAAGGACTGTATCATTCCATGGTGGGTTGTTGTGTTCATGAAGTCATTGTGTGCGTCTGTCAATGATAGGTTATTTCAGTGGTGATTTATGGTATCCTATAATATCTAACACTTACATTTTACAGGTACATCATGACAAGTGGTCGTACTATGGAGTCTACACGTGAATATTTCAAGAAACATTGTTATTTTGGGCTGAATGAAGAGAACATTGTACTTTTCCAACAAGGAATGCTGCCAGCTATGAGTTTTGATGGGAAGATCCTTATGGAGGAAAAGGGCAAGCTTTCCATGGCTCCAGGTTGGCGTCTGGTTATTGTAATGTGATATCCGCTTCATGGAAACCTTTTGTTAGAAAGATCCCAGACTATAAGATGATTGCAGGCTATAGGGACCCCCAGCATTCAGCCATAAAGATTAGCTGGGTAGATGAGCTCTGTACACAGCTGACTATCTAATGTCTATCAGGACTTTCCCTGATGGCAGATCATATTATCACGAGATAGAAGATGTCACTAGAGGAGGTAAAAAAAAAACAAAAACTAAACTTAATCCAGTATTTTTTTCTTGTTTGTAGATGGTAACGGAGGACTGTATAGAGCTTTAGGTGCACACGGAGTGCTGAAGGATATGGAAAAGCGAGGCATCGAATATATACATGTCTATTGTGTAGACAATATCTTGGTGAAGGTGGCAGATCCGGTGTTTCTTGGCTTCTGTGTGGCTAAGGAGGCGGACTGCGGAGCCAAGGTAAGATCTTATCACCCTTCCATTGTACTTCATTGTATGTCTCATTGTTACTGCTGGATGTTTTCTTGTCTTGCATTACTGGAGTACAATCACCCTTTGCACCTTCTCCTCTTATCTCCAACCTCTTTATAACTTCAGATTACTTATTCTCTTTTCTTCTTACAAATCCAGGTTGTGGAGAAGATGAATCCCACTGAACCCGTCGGCGTTGTTTGCCGTGTGGACGGTGTGTATCAGGTAGTGGAATACAGCGAGATCACCCTGGCAACAGCTCAAAAAAGGAGCGCCGATGGAAGGCTGATGTATAACGCTGGCAACATTGCCAACCACTTCTTCACCAGGAAGTTTCTGCAGCAAGTGGTGGAGTAAGTAGTAGGTCAGTGGTAGGGAGTACCTTGTGCTCTGAAGTGTCTCTCTTACACGTTCTGCATCTTCCAGGGTCCACGAACCTCAGCTGCAGCACCATGTTGCTGTGAAGAAAATACCTCATGTTGACTCTCAGGGCTCACTGATTCATCCTGATAAACCGAACGGGATAAAAATGGAAAAATTCGTCTTCGACATTTTTCAGTTTGCAAAGTGAGTACGTCAGAAGGTTACATGGTCTTCTCTTGTGTTACATACTTACTTGTGAGGAGGGCCGTTCTGCTCCGATGTTGATGGACCTTCTCACCTTCTCCTTACACACAGGAAATTTGTAGTGTTTGAGGTGCTTCGTGAGGAAGAGTTCTCTCCTCTGAAAAATGCAGACAGCCAAAATGGAAAGGACAACCCTAGCACTGCGCGCCACGCTCTTATGTCTTTACATCACTGCTGGGTTCTCAATGCAGGGGGACATTTTGTGGATGAGAATGGTACCCGGATTCCAGCTATTCCCCTGTAAGTATTGGCTGTCCAGCTCCCTTTTTTTTATTGAACATCAGTGGGGGTCAACACTCATCACTCTGGAGGGGCTGTGGGTCTTGTGCCGAGGCGTAGGTGGGTGTTTGAAGATTTTTGTAGTGTATTTTATTAACCTATTCTTCCTTTGTAGCCTGCCCGTACACACTGTATGTATACAAGCAGCAGTTGCCATTGTTTTTAAAATGTTTTTTTTACTAAAAGGAAGTAAAGTGGACTAGTAAAATATATTACACTAAAATTTCACACAAACGCCCAATGCAGTATGAGCAATTTCATTAAATGTGCATGTAGTGGCTATGGGCAAGTATATTTATTGGCACTGTTTTTACCTATGTCAGATTTGTTAGATCTTAGGATTTGACCAGGACCGCACTGACTTTTTGTAACTGAGTCTTATTCCACAAGCCTGCAGCAGTTCAATGCATTCGTTTGGACTGTAGTTGAAGCTTAATAGTTAAAATAAATTAGTAGCGCAACAAAAAGTTAGTGGATCACATCTGCCTTCAGTATTCCATTCGTGGAGTCCGCTTGGGGATCCCCCGAATGGCATAAAGAACAAATTAAAAAGTGGTTGGCTAAAAAACCACTTGGACATCATAGGCTATAATGCTTACTGTACTTCTCTCTGCATGATTTGTGCGGTCACTGAGTGGAAACCACATGGACCTCATTATAGTCTATGGGGTCCGTGTGGTTTCCTAGCTCAGCGCTTTTTAATGTGTTCGGTATTCCATTTGGGAAGGGGGCCAAGTGGACTCCCCAAACAAAAAACAGAACGCAGATGTGCACCAGGTCTTAGGGTTAGTTCACATCTGCATTTGGTAATCCGTTCGGGGAGTCCGTATCGGGACTCCACCCAAACGGAATACCAAACGCATTGGCAAGCGGTGTGCAGTGAAAACACACTGACCCTGTAGACTATAATGGGGTTCATGTGCTCTCCGCACAGTGTCTGCATGGAACATGTGGACAGAAAATTAGATCGTGATCTACTTTCACCGCATGATTTGTGCGGGCAGTGTGCGGAAAGCACACGGATCCCATTATAGTCTACAGGGTCAGTGTGTTTTCACTGCACACCGCTTGCCAATGCGTTTGGTATTCCGTTCGGGGGTGGGGGGTCCCCATGTGGACTCCCCGAACTGATTACCAAACACAGATGTGAACGAGGCATCAGACTAAAGACTGTTTCTTGTGTAATTGGATGGTAACATTACAAGGACCCCACAATCTTATTGTGTTACCAGGGAAAGCTATCATGATTGAAAGCAGATGTTCAATGATTGTAACTCCTCACCTATTCACAAGATGGATGTTAATGGTGGGAGTTGAACAATGGGAACCCCACTGGCTACAAGGAGAGGGTTTATGTCCCCGATTTGAATGCAGTGGTGGTTGAGCATGCACATAGCACTGCATTCAAAAGCTGTGGGATTGGAGGAGCACAGTGCTCAGCAATCCCGTAGCATTGGAGTGGTAACCTGTATACTCAACAGCTGATTCATTCACGTGGAGATATAAGACCTTCATCCTGAAGAGGGGGCACTGGTCAGAGATGTCACTGACTTGTTGGACTGGTGTTCTCTAGTGTCAGTTATAACCTATGGGTCATACATGGACTACTTATACACTAGGCCTTCAAAAGAGGAAATACTTTGTCGTCCCACTGAATTCAGAAGGCCGTAATACAGGCTTATTACATAGTCTATATTACATCTGCGAGTCCTGTCCTGACCGTACATCTATAGACCTGAAGTAATGATTGACCCGCACACAGGACAGAATTGGCGGCTGTAAGGATAGTTTCATACACAGTGGTTTTAGGATAAAGGCCAGTGCAGGTTTTGTTTTTTTTTTTGTCTTAAATTTAGTTTGAGCCAAAGCCAGAAGTGGATGCAGCAGGAAGGAGACTTGTAAGTTTCTTCCTTTCTATTTCCCACTCCTTTTGAATCTTTTAGCTTTGGCTCAAAGAAAGTGATTAGAAATCTGGCGTTTTTCCAAATTGCCCCATGTGACACTATTTTAATACGGCTGTATGAATAAGCGCTAATAGGAGCTGGAGCGAAGGGGAAGTTGCTATAAGTTTTAGTAGAACGTCCTGCCTTATTCTTTGGTTTGTAGTTGCCAACAGGATTTGTTCAATTCTCTATTTTTAATCCATTTATCTTTAAAACAGCCATCGCAAACAGGAGCATGGAAGCACGCAAGGCCACACACAGAACAAGTAACTATGGCTGCATGGTGCAGGGTCTTCTACAAGCGCAACTAACAACGGCTTCTGTACTTGGTGGAGGGAACAAATGGCAGAAATGTAGCAAAATGCAGAGAAATAAGCTGAACTTTAATTCCAACATAGCAGTGCAACGGTTTCTGCTCCTGTTTGAGCCTTTAGGGTTCAGGTGGGAGCCGAAATGTAGCGCACCGAGATGTTGGCTTAAAGCGAACCTCCACTTCTAAAACACCATTTTCGTAAATGAATAGTACATATGAATATAAGAATCCTTGTAATATCTTATTGAATGGAGACTAAATGTGTTTCTTTCAGACTGAGCTTATGGAGCGGAGAGGTGAATAGGAGGAGGCTGCTGGAAAATGTAAAATTCAGCAGAGCCAGTAGTTTCTATCACTCCAGATGGAGACTATAAATCCATAGCAGACCCCTCCTTTCCCCTCTTCCCCCATAGAGTTCTGTATGTGATGTGAATACAGAGATGGGCTATGTAGGAACAGCCTGAGCCACGGAGGAGAGCAGCCTAATAACTTATTTCTGTTCTAAGATGTTGCAAAGTTTCTTCTATTCACCTGCACTAGTCGTGTATGACAAGCTGGAGGGACACTTTAATCGTTGTAAAAGAAGTTCTGGATTTTCTAATATACTTTATAGTAGGTGAATAGAAAACCTGTACTGTAGATGGAACCTGTACTGATCTTGTCCAGCTGACGTGAGCATGCAGATCACAACATGAGCTTCGATGCGAATAAAGGGCCATTTTGGTACCCATCTCTGAGGTCCTGTACGAAGCATAACTCTGTATATACATTACCCTCAGCATTTAAGGTTTTTTTTCATGGGACTCTGATATTAATGGTCTATCTTTACAAAGGGCCATATGAATGGCAGAGTTGCAGAGTCTGGGACCCACCAATCTGAAATAAAGGCTTCTCCTAGAAGACTCCATTGGTCTCACATTTTCAGAAAACCCTTTGACCAAGCCTTGCAACTGTGTCAATTGGACATGGTGAGTAGAGATGAGCGAATAATATTCCAAACGGCCGTTTCGAATACCTCGCTCCATAGGAATGAATGGCTACAGCCGGCGTCCGGCCACTTAACCCTCTGCACGCCGGCCGCTCCCATTCATTCCTATGGGAGCATGGTATTGGAAACAGCCGTTTCAAATAGTATTCGCTCATCTCTAATGGTGAGGACCAGTATCGAACCATGATTGTAAATGGCTGGTCTTGGCTTTTAATGGATGCAAAAAAAGACCAACTTGTCAGAGATCATATATATATATATATATATATATATAATATATACATATAATTTTATTTATTTTGTAAAGCTTGATGTTCCATAAAACAGATGTTCTGAGCTGATGTAAAGAGAAGCCATACTGTGAGCCACTCGGCCAGCTTTTTACAAGACCGTTTTGATAAATGAGGTTTCTATTCACCAGAGATGATGTGGAGTCCGAACACAATGTATATTAGGAAATGTCAGAACTTTCTATTACAATACGTATAATAAGAGGAAAAATCCATTAGATAAGCACTTACTGGTAAAGCCAGACCTGTCCTGACTGCAGCTGGTTAATATGGCTGTGTACATGTACAGTTTACCAAGTGAAGGCGTCTCCACGTCTACTAATCTTCCCGTGCATGTTCTTTCTGTTCCTGGCTCTTCATTTTAGCTCTGTCTTCTATGGGTTGGCCTGAGAGCGGATTCTGTCTCCACTACCTCTCCTGCTTTGTATCCAGTCTTGCCATGCTTGTGCTATTTAGTAATATATATTTTTCTTTCCTCTTTAGTATGAAGGATGTAGGTGACTTGCCAATCCAGTGTGAAATCTCTCCACTAGTTTCCTATGCTGGGGAGGTAAGTTACTGTATCACCAACCTTCTTTTCTATAGCTCTAGAATGACAGATCTTGTCTCCAATTTTACAGACTGCTCAAAACTGGTCTGACTTGTGATGTGGGCCCCAACAATAAATGGGGATTAGCCTAACCCTTTGGTTTACAGGTTTATCCCCAAGTATAATGCACATAGGAAGACTTTATAGCAGATGTCAGGTTAGATAAGGATCACGTGGTTAGATTTCAACTACTCAGTCCTTTTGGTCTCTTTAGGGCCTCTAGCCTCCCCCCTTCCCCATCACATTAGGATTAGAGATGAGCAAATAGTATTCGAAACCAGAGTTTCAAATACCTTGCTCCCATAGGAATGCATGGGAGCGGCCGAACACCAAGGGGTTAAGCACCAGCCGCTTGCTGTATGGCCGCTCCCATGCATTCCTATGGGAGCAAGGTATTTGAAACTCTAGTTTCGAATACTATTTGCTCATCTCTAATTAGGATCCATGCACTGTTTACCCAACACTTCTATACATATGGGGTGTATAGATTATCAGCATCAGACAGTATAAAAGACCTGAAAACAAGCAGCGATCAACTTATGTAATTGAATGGCTTTCGTTTTGGACAAAAATAATTTTTTTGGGGCTTTATTCAGACTTCCTTGATTTTTTGTTGTGAAAAACAGATTTTGAGAACTAGTCCATTGAAGGATCTTTTATAGAGATGAGTGAACACTGTTCGGATCAGCCGATCCGAACAGCATGCTCCCATAGAAATGAATGGAAGCACCTGGCACGCAGACTTTGCCGGCAGCCGGCCACTTAACCCCCCACGTGCCGGCCGCTTCCATTCATTTCTATGGGAGCGTGCTGTGAGCGTGCTGTTCGGAGCGGCTGTTCCAAACAGTGTTCGGAGCGGCTGTTCCAAACAGTGTTCGGAGCGGCTGTTCCAAACAGTGTTCGCTCATCTCTAACCTTTTATAAACTTCAGGTCTTGGCATCCTTTTAGTGTAAGTGCAGAGCAGGTTTTTTGGTCTGGAACGTGAGGCGGAGCCCTCCTCCGTTTCCGGACCAAAAGCTGGGTAGCCACAACTGCCGGAGCTAAAGCCGGTGCACTCCGCTCTGGATTAGGTCCAATGAATGGGCCTAGTCCGGAGGAGGGAGTGTCTTCAGGCCGAGTCGCCTCACAATTCGGCCTGAAGAATGAGCACCTCGCCCCTTTTTTTTTTTTTTTTTTTTTTTTTTTTTTTTTTTTTGTCCTCTAGTCTCCACTGTTCTGAGCATTCGGTGCAGTTTGGCTGCCTAATATGCTAACCATACTGTCAAGTGGGTGATGTCATTCAAGGAGGGGCGTAACTTGGAGCTGAGTCGCACCCCCTGGCCTACAATTCCTAGCCTACCACTAAACACCAGACTGTTCGCCCCACCACAGTCCACTGTAGCTGTGTACATTACTCTTTGCATATCCGAGCAATTTACGTGGAGCCACTTTCTTACTTCATGCATAAGAGTTTTGTTGGATATGATCTGACTCTAATCCTTCTCCAATTCAGGGACTGGAGCCATTTGTCAAAGACCAGGAGTTCCACGCGCCCCTTATCATCAATGAGAGCGGAGTTCACCAGTTGGTGAGGAACGGCACATGTCACTAGAAGCTGCCGGAGGCTGAACCCGATCCTGCATATAGTCTAATATTCATTGTGGTGAGGGGACTCCAGATTGAAGGGTACTTGAACATACGAATTACATGGGTCTTCCTGATCAGTTGCTGCCAATATTGGACTTCAGACAATTTTAGCTTAAATTTTTAATGCCAAACCTATGTAAGCCGTGTTCCTATTTATGGCAGACTCCATGTGAAGGTAAATATGAACTATTTTTTTAAACTTGTACATATATAAACTATTGTACATTCAAATTTTATTTTAATGTATTGTATGATCTTTTACTGTTCTTTTTATATTTAATTTTTGACTGGTTTGGGTTTTTTTTCTTTAAAAATAAATTGCAGCATCAAACTTGTCTCCATTAAATGGTCTTCAGCAGTTTTTATTTGGTATGTAATATACATGGCAATGACTGATTGTCAAATATATTGACTGGCACAGCCTCATTTATTCAATGAATAGGGGTTGCGGAAGCCCAATGCTAAACGGGACAGGAATAGGACCTGTCCTGAGTTTTGATACCCAGACTGCGGGCCTGCGCATGGAACAGTGTTCATACAGTTGTCTGCATGGACTGACAAAATGAATGGGTCAGAGTGATATCTGGAGAAACGCTGTGTGTAAGGGGCCTTATTCTGTAAATTTATATGGATTTTGGTCCAAAATAAAGATATAAATCCAGCAACTGGGGCCCCAGAAGAACTGACGACCTTAGTTTCCTATTTCAATGGAGTGCTGGTTGTGTGCATGTTAGGCTGGGTTCACACAATGTATTTTGGCTCGTAATTGGGCACGTAGACGCCGCAGGAGCTTTTGCGGGCCGTATACGCTCCCATGGGAGCCGGGACCGTATACGTGGCTCTATTTTGCGTGCATGATACCAGTGAAGCATTGTGTACGGTCCTTTGCTTCACTCCTGCTCTATAACATGCTGTCTGTAGACTCTGCTGCATTATCATGTAACAGGGTCGGGTCTGGTCATTTCACTATTTGCTCTGCTACTGCTTTATACTATTCCAATGTTGTAATACATAAAAAAAAAACCCCACTTTTTATAATTCAATCTAAAATTGCTATACTGTTCATATTCCAGCATGTATGCATCTCTTCTTCCTGGCCTCTTCTACTGTGCAGGAACTGACCGTGCAAAGCAAGAGTGACCTACTGTATCTTGAGATTGTCTGTCTAATCCCTTAAATCGCACTTCTTTGGGTATCCATTATTTCGTGGCATAAAAATAAAGTCTTGTGTATAGAAGAAATGTGGCCAAATCCCCTGGCAATGTGACTAGTCTGGCTGAACCAAGTCAGTTCCAACCGGTTGCATTGACTTTCTCTTAACCCCTAAGAAAACACGCTGGCTCTCATGGGACATGATCAGATATCACTAGGTTTCCATGTTACTTATATTTTGCATACTTATGTAGAACAGCCACGTAATCTAGGACTTCACTCTAGAAGCATTCACTATACATCATAATGGGAACCATGTGTACGGCCATGGGAAAGTAGGGTAAAGGTAGTTTACAGATGGGGCCAGGAGAGGTTAGTAATTGTTCTCAGATGTCCTTTCAGGAGGTAATTCTACATGAGATGGAGAAATGGGTAGAAAGGTTTAGGTTTGGGCCCATTTTTCCTATATGGGAAGAGTAGTGTATCAGACGGTACATGGTGTCAGTAATGGTGAATGGTTAGGCTAAGATGTCTGTACGGCGGTCACTCCCCCCTCGCTGATCAGTTCAGACCCTCAATCAGAAGGGGAGAGGCTTTCGGCCCCTGTTCAGAATGGAGCAGTGCAGATAAATGGGAGTGCTGGAGATAGCCGTGGGAATGCGCTCCGCCATCTCTGGTGCTCCCACTGGATTATTTCGCTTGGTAACTCTCCCCTATATAACACATGGAAGGTTGTTGACTGAACAAAGCAGCTTTGAACTTGCTGCAGTACTGCTACTTTTTTTTGCTGCAACTACATCCAATTAAAACTATTTCCCAAGGCTTTTATATTGATGACTTGGCCTTTGGATACATCAATATACTGGATCAATGGAAATGTGATACCCAGCACCACTGCAGAGTGAGCTCATGGAGTCCTGCAACGCCATCTAATTCAGATGAATGGCGCTTGAGCAGTCATTGAATAATGTGTGGTGCTGGGCCTGGTGTACAATGAGGAGTCTGCTGTGTGCACCGCAGTAGTCTGAGCGCCCCCTCCCCATTCATGTCCACCCCACCAGCTATCCTAAGTATGGGCCATCAATCTGCTGACAGCAAAGGAGCTAAAGAGTGGTGCAATATGTATATAATTATTGTAGATCTGCCACTAAAGTTTAATTTCTCTTTGCATTAGTTTGTACCCCCCTAAATAAGTGACACATCTGCTATATAGCAAGTATGTAGATTTATTGAGCTGTTCATTTATAAAAGATTATAAAGACCATCCTGCTATAAAACATAAATACAGCATGTACTCTCAGAATAAGGGCAAATAGGTTTCATATTTACCCTTCCATATCATCAGTTTTCCACAAAAATACAATTTTTCTCATGTGTCAGCTTCTAGACTGCCCAATGCAGAAACAGCGCGTACATTAATGGTGCCATATGAGAATTAGACTGAAGATGTAGCGAGCAGTGACCATTACTACAATGTCATCCATTTCATCCTTTAATATGGGCATAATACACCTATCTGAATTATACACAACTCCTCTAAAAGCCTGAGGTTAACCCCATGACCCATCCACAAAAGATGATGAGTAAGGCCGGGGTCACGCAGATTGTAAGACAAAACCAGGAAGTGACTTCAAAACTATTGTGCAATAAAAGAAACACGTACACCTCTCCCTTCTATGAATCCTCTCCTGGCTTTGGTTCCCAAAAAAAAAAACTGCAAAAACAAAAACCCCACAGTATTTTTCTCATATGTGGCCTCAGTCCAAAGAAGGATACAGATACAGAGCCACCAGAAGGGCCTGGAAGTTGCTTAATACTCCTTTCCCTTTAGTTTTGTAAGTTTATTTTTAGGTAGACTATCAGGTCCAAAATGCCTCCCAAACCAATAAAAGTGCCATAGGGGGGCTTTTGATAGGCGTATAACTTTATGACTTTTGCACATACAGTGTTGGCCAAAAGTATTGGTACCCCTGCAATTCTGTCAGATAATACTCATTGTGTGTAGTACACACAAGGACACAGGTTGAGTCAACTTTAATCCATTTCAACTGGCTGCAAGTGTGATTTAGTTATTGCCACCACCTGTTAGGTGCCTCAGGTAAGTAACAGGTGCTGTTAATTACACAAATTAGAGAATCATCACATGATTTTTCAAACAGTGCCAATACTTTTGTCCACCCCCTTTTTTTATGTTTGGTGTGGAATTATATCCAATTTGGCTTTTTAACGATTCTCTTTGTGGTTTTTCATTGAAGACAAATTGAATGAAGATAATAATACCAAAGAGTTTGTGCTTGCAATCATTTTCTGGAAGAAACTGAGTATTATCTGACAGAATTGCAGGGGTGCCAATACTTTTGGCCAACACTGTAAGTCAGGATGCATTATCGGTTACAGTTAGTATTAGTCCTCTTGTATACAGATAGCCGCTGATACGAAAGAGTCAGATGGACGACAGGTACGCTTTAAAAGGGTTGTCCAGAATTTGGACAAACTCTAGAGCGGCCTGGGGTAGGAGTAACATTTGAAAAAGAAAAGTACACCTATGTCCTCTGTATTCTGTTCGGCCGTACCAGGGTCCCCAAGCACTATGAGCACAGAGGCCATTGCTGGAGAGGGACAGGTGACGTATCTGATGATGTCATCGGTCCCTCATTTCAACGACTGAGACACAGCGTACAACTGAACATGGGGCAGGTGAGTATGTTTTTTTTGTTTGTTTTTTGTTATTTTTATGTTACACCTGCCCCAGCCCCTTTAAGTTAAGCCAAACATGCATTCTTCAGCTTTCGGAAGGAGTTTAAATGGGCTTCAAACATTTTTGCAACCAAATATTTCTGAGGCAAACCTTAAAGTAGTCATCTGTGAGTCACCGGAGAGAGGGACACTTAACCTTTAAGCAGGACCACTCCCAAACTACATCACAACAGTCTATGTCCCGCAGGGAGAGTCCGAGTTTCGCCATACATTCAGGGCTCCCTGTAGTTTGCTACAACAGCTGCTCTTGGCATGAAATGGATACTAGGACCAAAACAAACATTCTACATTAGCGGGGTCCTCCTGCGGAAATCCATTCTAGAAAAAAAACCAATCGCCTTGATACATTCAATATACAGGGCGAGACTGTGATGTCACCAGAGAGATGATCACTGTGCTGTGACCATAACATGGCTTCACCCGCCCTGTCTGGATCTCAGAGATTACATGAAATATCACATTACTAGGACAACACTGAGATCATTTCCTATTGCATGAAATGAAAATAAAATACTCAATGTCCCAAAAGTCAAAAAGTTTGTTTTTCAGAAACCCGTCACTGGGTAGAGTAGAATGTATTCAGGAGAATATTCTAGAATGAGAATACTATAGACTTACATAGCACCCCTCCCTCTCCAAATGAAATGGTTGGAAGTGAAAAAACTTGAAATGTTAAATTTCTAAAAAAAAAAAAATAAATAAAAAATTCTCAGTTCTTAAAAACTGCGGGCAGAGGGCATGGCGGGAAATGGGATAAAATAAGCAGAACTTGCCTTCTATTTCCTCCAATGCTCCCTGTCTGTGGTTGTTTATACGGCTGTCTTAGTAAGTTCACGCGTGGTTTTCTGGTCAGCCATATCCGCCTCAAAACCCTGACCAAAAAGATGGCTCCCAGTGAAATCAATGGAGATTTCCGGGAGCCATTTCTTCCGACTCCAGGAAAAAAGAAGCGAGGTGCTCATTCTTCAGGCCGAGTCACCTCGCGATTCGGCCTGAAGAAACTCCCCTCCTCCCGTCTAGGCCCATTCATTGGGCCTAATCTGGAGCGAAGTGTGCGGCTGGATGCTGATGCAGTGCCCCGGCTTTCAGTCACGGCTACCCGGTTTTTGGATCGGAACCTGAGGCGGCCTCTGCCTCAGGTTCCGATTCAAAAAACGCCGTGTGAACTTACCCTTAGTGATGTGCCCCATACTCCGCCTCCCCCACACAGCTAGTCACTGACCTCAGTAGTATACGACCATATTACTTCTTCAGGCTAAGGCTTCAGGTAGCGGACAACAGTGCTGTGAGAAAAGCCACAGCGGAAACACATTGCGGTTTTCCCTGCAGCACTTTCTGCTTCAATTATGCTGGACATGCTGCGATATCCAAAAACGGTTTTGTAAATTGCAGCATTTCTGCTGCAGATATTTTTCTGCAGTGTGTGAATGGGATTTGCTAGAACCCCAACCACTTTGGAAGGACTGTAAAACGTTGCAGTTTGAATGGCGGTGAGAAGGAAAGCGTCAATCCCGTATACAGCCTACTACTCAGACCAAGACCAGTAAAGTAATATATTTACATACTTACGCAACGTTTTAGATGATATTGTACCTACTAGAGATGAGAGTACTATTCGAAACTCCCACCCATAGGAATCAATGGACGCAGCTGGCACGCAGGGGGTTAAGTGGTCGGCCACCGGCAAAGTCTGCGTGCCCCCCACTTCCATTCATTCCTATGGGTATGGCCGTTTCGAATAGTACTCGCTCATCTCTAGTACCTTCATGAAGGCTTTAAGGTTTGGCACACGTATGCTAATGGGATAGTTTGCTTGTAGACTTGAACACCTTTGCTGTAGTAACAGACATGATAATAAAAATAATATGTAAATTGCTTCCATGGTTCTTACAAAGATATCAGTCACAATGCATTATCAGTTACATTCAGATCTAAAGAAGTCACCACATAACATCCAAGGCAATACAGTAGAAAAGGCACATTAGTATACAGAGGCATGACAACACAAGGCCTCAATTGACACAGAATTGGTGCAAATGCAATTCACAGAAGCGACAGCACCAACACTTGGATATGTGACGATAGATTTTCTTTTGCGATTTAGTGGTTGCTTCCTGCAGTAAGCAGCATTGTGGTCCTGCAAGTACAGCACGTACGTGGATATGTCTGTCCTTCATGAATATCAAAGGGGTAAAGGAGCAATAATAAGTGTAGTTAAGTTCACAAAACCCCCTTAAGGTCAGGGCCCCACGTTGCGAAAACGCACTATTTTGGCCACAGTGGAAACGCTGCCTTTACACTACCTGCAAAGTGGATGGGATTCTGGCTAATCTCATACACACATTGCAGAAAAATATCCATTTTTGTAATTCACAGCATGTCAGTCATACCAACGGAAACCCTGGCTCTTCCGCATAGGTATAAGAGACAACAGAATCCACAGAGGTATACTTCCTGAGAAAAACATGGTTAGGGCCCGTTCCCACGATGTAAACACGTGTCGAAGTGAGCACTTCAAACAGATCCCCATTGACGTCAATGGGTGCTGTCTTACACGCGCTACACATTGAAATCAATGGGTTAAAAAGACTCCCATTGATTTCAATGTGTAGCACGTGTAAGACGGCACCCATTGACGTCAATGGGATTCTGTTTTGAAGCGCTCACTCCGACACGTGTTTACGTGTCAGAATGAGCGCCGCGTTACATCGTGGGAACGGGCCCTTAGAAAAAATGTGATGCGCTTCCACTGCGGTCTTTTCCACAGCATTGTTTGGCCGTGGCTCGCTACGTGGGATCTTAGGCACAGTTCACATCTGCGTTCAGGGAGTCCGCTTGGGGACGCCCTGAACGGAAACCTACTCATTAAAAAGCAATTACCTAGGGAAACCACATGGACCCTATAGGCTAAAATGGGGTCCGTGTGGTGTCCGCACAAATCATGCAGAGAGAAAAGTTCTGCTTGTTCGTGCGGAAACCACACGGACCACGTTATAGTCTATGGGGTCCATGTGGTCTCCTTAGGTAACTCAGCACTGAATTACAATCCTCTCTTTTCTGGCAGTGCTGGGGTGTATGCATGGCCTTAAAGGCATATCCCAATTTCTGCAAATAAATGTTGCCCTACCGAGGAATTAAAGGGGTTCAGAATTTGAAAGAAAAAAAAAAAACTGGCAAAATGCAGGAAACAGAAGTAACATGAATTTCCCACACCCCAATGCAAAATCTTTACCAGGCTCCCCAACGATAATTTATCCTTAATAGTACTGCTCTCCTTCTATTGGGAAAAGACATTTTAGGAGTTCCTCAAGGACCCGGTGTGACTGCACCCTGCCCGTATACTCTCCAGTTACGCCCCTGACAGGACAGTAGATCTAAAATCCCTTTAATATAATAATATAATATAGTTTCTGTATCAATTCCTTATGTTTGTTGTGATTGGATAGGAATATTTGCTGAATGGAATACCCCTTTAAGCCTTGTTTCTTCATGTATAATGCAGATTGCCAAAGCTTCCTTCTGCTAGGATCTGATCCCATTCTGAATTAAAGATACAGAATAAAAATGAGCGCATATTATAGGTGTAGAAACAACGCCTTATCCAGAAACCATACGGTATTACATACATAGAATTCCTCCACGAACACAGACATCACTCAGACTCCAGCATTGTAGGATATACAGTTAGTATGACACGATTAAAGGGGTATCCAGGACATAATCGGGACCAGATTAGAGGGGTCTTGACTTCTGGCATCTCCACCCATCGGAGGTTTGCAGGGCACTATCACATCTGCGCACATGGTGTAGCGGCCAGGTAAGGTACTGTAAACTCAGTCTCATATTTGAATGGGACTAAGCTTGCTGTACCTTTCCCGGCCACTACAAGGTGTACGGCGCTGTGTTAGTTCCACCGAGTTTCGGCTTCTTTAATAGCTGACCAGAGGGGGTGCCGGATGTCAGAACCTAGATGACCTGGTACTGGATACCTCCCCCGAGGACAGGTCCTTAATATTATTGTCTTAGAATACGCAAGATTATATCCAAGATTCTGCTTTATAATGAAAATAAATTCATTCGGGAATATAAAAATAGAAAAAATTCCAGTAATTCTAATCCTATGACTAGAGATCAATGTACATTACAGCATACAGGTCAGTGTAGACTACCTAGTCATGTTAGCAGTGAACCCTAAGTGTTAGAAGTGGGATTCCCCTTTACACTGGAATATATATATATATATTCTTTGTATCTAAAAATATAACCAATGTCATATGTCATACATGTCCGCTTCATCATAGAGCACATATTACATGCCACTAAAATATATACAGAGACGTGATTAAAAAAAACTAGCTAAAACTGCAAAAATACTACATTTATAGATGACTTCTATCGACTCCCACTTGAAGTTACGACCTGTAGAAATATTCTACCTTTCATAGACATTCGGAGTTTTTTTTTTATTTTTATTTTTTTTACCCTGTCGGCACAGTGAATGTTTTCGAGGACTGGCGTTCTAACCAATGCCTTCTATTGAAAAATAGGGGGTTTGTGACAGGGAGTATTTTTACATGCTCACTAGAGATGAGCGAGTAGTATTCGATCGAATACCTCGCTGCCATAGGAATGTGTGGAAGCGGCCGGACACCAAGGGGGTTAAGCGCGTGGAATATTCGATGCGCTTCACCCCTTGTTGATCGGCCGCTTACACGCATTCCTATGGCAGCGAGGTATTCGATCGAATACTACTCGCTCATCTCGACTGCTCATAAGGGGTTAAAAATGTAAAATCGGTAATCTTTACCTCATGATCCCGTGGCGCTTCCCCCCCCGCCCCCCCCCCCCCATGGTCTCCATTTTCTGGTCAACCCTTAACACACAGGAAATGGCTGCGGAAATGGTTACTGACTCAGGGTGGTCATTGGGGTGACTAGTAAATTGTCAAGTGGGCGTTTCCTAGGTGTGAAAGTAGAGACCAGTGGGCACTCGGTGGTAAGGGAGTGATGGGGGAATCAGTGAGGTCATTACCGCTTCTTTTATCTTTTTAACCCATTGTGTTAAAAAAAAAAAAAATGTTGACAACTACTTTTGATAAATTAACATTTTCTTAAAAAATAATTCTGTGATTTCATATCCCCTCAATAGTTGGACGGGCGTTGTCCGGGTAACAGACAATGAGGGAAATTTACCAAAACTCGTGAAAAGGAAAAAAAAGCAAAGCAGCCAATCACATTTTACATGTCATTCTCCATATGGCCTGTGAAAAGTAAGAGCTGAAATCTGATTGGTCACTATGGACAACTAGATTCAGCCTTGCCGTGCACCAATAAATCCCCCCCATCATCCTTGGCTTCTGTGACAACCCCCGACCACTCTATATTGCCATAGGAGGATGCGATCAAGTGAAACATTTCCAAAAAGATGGCAGCAGTAGGAGACAGGTTATGCTGGTTTAAGAACATGAAATGTTTGACAACTTGCATATGGGCTGGGCTGACCCTCAGAGGTCTCCTTATCCTGTTCAATCAATCAATCATGAACGTCTCAAGGAAACCCATCGGCGTGGATGGATTTTACGGTTACATCAGTGTAAGAGTAAAATCGGTGGACGTAGGCAGTATGTGCGCAGAAATCGCGTCTCACTGATGTTATTTTACAGCACAATTACAATATATTCGCCCATATTAGATTTTCTATGTTCGCCAACAGGCCCGATTTTGCTGGGACTACAAAACAGGCAGGGTTTAGTAAACCCCACCCGAGAGTCCCAGACGGGGCCTAAACGTCCCGATTTTGGCTAGTTAGTTGTTGGTGCGGGGCCGGGTACAGTATCCAGTGATGAGACTATCAAAGTCTTACAAGAAAAATATTCTACTCAAACGATAGGAGATCTGGATGAAGGCCTTCATTATCGAAAGTTGATTTTTTTGGCCAACTCCACTCAGAATTATTGGCTTGGCCTTCTATAAGATCTTCTTGGCTGATGCAGGACTTCACCCCTTTCTTGTCAGAGTTGTGAGAGGATTCCCTGAGATTTGTGTCACAAGACTCCTTATGAATAAGGTCAGGGACAGACAGTGCAATCTCAGGGAAGACTTCGTTTTCGTTCTCCGTAGGCTCGGAAATATCGGCTTCAGCTTTCCCATTGGTTAATGTATCTGGAAGGCATTTGGGAGTTGGAGGATCGTCAATTTCAGTGACGTTTTCAAGAGTGTCATCTGCAGCTAGATCCAAGCTAAGTGCCGGAGAAAGGACTTGCTTTTCTGGACTGCTCAGCACAGGGTTTGGAGAGATCATCATGTCTTGAGTCGTCTTCAAAGCTCGGGAGACTCTTTTTTTTGTTACTGGTGGAGGAGGTTCAAGGCGAGGGAAATTCTCAATAAACTTGGATCTGCAATAGATGACAGAACATCATTCATTGTACTAACTCAGCAAATGACATATAAGGAAATGGAAAGGATTTGGTCCAAAAAACACACCCATTGCTAAGTGTATGCGACGCGTTCTGAAATGGCTTCCAGGCACGTGGGGAGGACAGGTGTAAAGCAATGCTGGATGGTTCAAGGAAAATAAAGATTGCACAACCTGAAGGTAATGGATACCGATGACCAATACACAGGACACCCGGACCCTGTTTCAATCCTATTCAAGGGAGTGGGAGCAGAGCTGATGGGGACGGGTCTGTGTGTCATACCCTGACCAATCTGATATGGGAAGAATATGCAAATCTGTCTCCCAAGATGTAAACAGGGAGACAGTGCCTCTGTTACGCTGCCCTCTATGGGAAGCACCCTGAACATCATGCCCGACTTTCCTAGAAGTCTTTACTGCATAATGCGAGGTTATAACCAAATCAATTTCTCAGTTCTCTCTAGGCTGCGCTGATGAAGTCAGACAGAAACGGTGCCATCCGTAGCTGAGAAATTGATTTGGTTATAACCCCGCATTAAGCAGTAAAGACTTCTGGGAAAGTTGGGCATGATGTTCAGGGTGCTTGCTATAGAGGGCAGCATAACAGAGGCACTGTCTCCCTGTTTACATCTTGGGAGACAGATTTGCATATTCTTCCCATTTGCAGTGGAGCAACTATGGCTGTATAAGTCTCCACACACCTGAGAAGGTGGTCTCTCCCTAAGGAGTGACATTATCCCCATAATCCAATCTGATATAGATTCCTTAACCTGTGCCTAGGTCATCAGTATTAAATATGTTCAGGTCCTGGACAATCCCTTTAAATAGAACCAAGGATGAACTACACGGATTGAGGACTGGTTCTGTTTGGAAAAACGTTCATTCCCAGATCAATGAATTAGTGATCAGATATTGTCCCCCTCCATTCATTGCCTTGTGTAAGGCTAGATTCACATGACAGAGTTACACCCATGAAACTTGGTCTGTGTCTACGCCGGATTTAGCGGCCTGACTTTCATGCTGCTAGGCATCCCTGCCTCCAGGCAACATACTGTCCTGTACCAATTACAGTATGAGACAGTATGTCGCCGGAGGTAGGGACTCCTAACATCGTATTTATCTATAGTCTTAGGAGTCTCGCCCCCGGAATGCAGGTCAGGCTGGTAAATCAGGTGCAAATCAGCTGTGTGAATATAGCCTAAAACCGAGAGTGGATTGTTACTTGTTATTATGCACTGCAATGGCTGGATAGGAAAGCACGAGTTATATACCTCTTCTTCATCTCATGGACTTTGCATTAAGTCTCAGCACACCCACTGGCTACAAGGGCATTCAGTACGTGCTGCTGACAAGGGTTCATATTTTTGACAGTATAACATACAATTGGGTGACAGTATGAGAATTTCCTCATTTGTTGGCTGTCACTTCCCTAAAAACATGGGGCAATGACCAGAGAACAAGCTTTTTATAAAGTGTCCAATCCTTTTTACTAACGACTTACATATTAGGATATGTTGTCAATATCTGATCAGTGAGGGTCACACACCTGGGACCCCCACAGATCAGCTGTTTGGAAGAGGCCATAGCCTTTGGTTAAGTGCTGCAGCCTTATCATTGAATAACAAGCACGGCACCATGCATTAGGTAGAGGCTGTGACTGGTATTGCAACTCAGTTCCATTCACTTGAAAGGGACAGAGGTGTTGCTGTACCATGTGACTCATGAATGGGCTCAGAGAAGAGGCCACAACGAGGGGTTTCAGGGTGTCACACCACATATCGATAACCTATTCCAAGGACAAGTCCTTGAAAACCCCTTTAATTGTATATCTATGCAGAGAATTGAGTTCTGTATCAGAAACATGGAGCCGACTGCTATAAAGATGATTGTAATGCGTAGCCCCAATAATATCAATGAAACAATAGACTGGCACTCACATTTCTTCATCCCCAAGACTGAGGGTCCGCTCCTTATTGGCCAGCACAGACGCTACGTTCTTGTTGACTTCGGTGATACCGATATCCCCTCGGTCGGTTTCCTTCCTTCGTAGCAAATCGTTTACTTTGGCTCCGACCGCCTTTCCCAGGTTCTTTAAGTGCTGCGTGCTGCCAGCTAAGAGGCCGACGCCGGGCAGATCTGAGAGACTCGGAGGAGATTTTGTCAGCTGACTTAGCGAAGAACTTGACTGTAGTTTTGGCATATGAGCTGCAATGGAGTTCTGGAACATGCTTTGGTCAACTGTGAAATAAAGGAAGTGTCAATGGCTACCAAGGAACTTTCTTATCTTACCATGTCATTATACACAGCAGACAAGCAATACAGAATATTAACACACCGTGCATACAGTCTTGAAGGGGTCCGCTAAGGCTTTATAATATGACCTATCCTTAGGTCACCCGCCACCCCTTAAATTTCCTGCAGCTCCAGTGCAGACTGTAGCTAAATAGTGGGGGTACAAGGTGTCAGACCCCCCCCCCCCCCCAATCTCATACTGACTAACACTCCTAAGGATAGATCATTATATGAAGTCTTGGAGAGCCCCTTTAAAGAAAACTACCAGCAGACAAACTGAAGAGCCATTCATCATAAACACTATATACAGTATAAACCTACAGAAATACTCTAATAAAGTCACTTTTTATTAAAAAAAAATCTAATATATATATGTTAATGAAAATGTATATAATACGAGAGACTACGAGTCCAAGAAATACAAGTAGGGCTGCGGGCCAAACCAACCCCTCCTTCATAAATGGCTGAAAGCCATGGGCCGACGGATGAAGTAAACCTAGTTATTGAATTGCTGTGAAAGTAAATATGTAACAAGCTATGTATCTAATTACAAAATGTTAAAAATTCTCTAAATAATAATATTCATTTCATTTTGAGGCCTGAGTTAGAGTAAGGGTTAGGGTAAGTTCACACAAGGTTTTTTGGATCGGAACCAGAGACGGAGGCCACCTAGGTTTTGATCCAAGAACCGGGTAGCCGCAACGGAAAGCCAATGCAATGCACTGGCATCCAGCCTCGCACTCTGCTCCGGATTAGGCCCAATGAATGGGCCTAGTCCGGAGGAGGGAGTGTCTTCAGGCCGAAACGTGAGGCGACTCGGCCTGAAGAATGAGCATCTCGCTGCAGAAGAAACGGCTCCCGGAAAAAAGACCTGAGTGGCTTCCATTGATTTCAATGGGATCCGTCTTTTTGGTCAGGGTTTTGAGGCGAATACGGCCTCAAAACTGGGACCAAAAAACTCTGTGTGGACTTACCCTTACAGACTACCAGACTCCATCCCCACAGCCCTGAATACAAGTCACGTCCTATCAGTTTGCAGTCAGTTATAGAGCGGCCCATGATGCCGTTCTGTGCAGTCCCCATAATTCCCAGGACACAGAGAAATAACTCTACATTATATTCAGATCACATTTCTATCATCTACTTAGTGGATATATTGCATGGAAACGCTAAAAAACGTAACGTATGAACGTACTGGAGCGGAAACCAACAGAAGGGCATCAGTATTACATAGACTTCAATGTAAAAAAAAAAAAATATTCATTGCTATCTATGGTTTTTTATAACATGACAGAAATGGATACATGTATTTATTTATTTTACTATGAAGTCTGTTTTTAGTGTATCTATTATACAGATCCACAAAGCGGATGATAGAGAAGTGATGTGAATATAGGCTTACCGTACACAGTTTTGACATCTAATGTAATCTGTACTAATCTGCCTACACCAGTTTTTTGGTGCAATTCATGCAAAAAATGACAGACACTCAGTGGCCAGACATATTAAATATAATTTACATCAGAAAATGGCGTAACTACAGCTGAAATCTATGCCAGGTCCTAGCTGGAGAAGATGTGTGTGCACACGGAAGGACCGCCATATGACAAGGCTGTGGAGTCAGTAGGCCAAACCACCGACTCAAACTCCTGTATTCTTATCCAGGCTAAGACCCCTTGGGCATGATCCATGTGCAATCCTTGTTTTTCATGGATTGCACACTGACCCATTCATTTCTATGGGCACACGCACACGACCATGTTTTTCACTGATCAGTGTGCGAGTCGTGATTCTGCACTGCATCAGATAGAACGGGTCCCTATTCTGTTGAGTGTTTGTGGACGGACTCGCCCAAAGAAGCCTATGGAGCAGCACATGACCAGGTTTCATCCGTGAACACCTAGTAGTATAGTTATCTATGATGGAAGGGGACTGTTGTGGCCCAATTACAGGCCTCAGCGGTCCCTGACCTGTGACGTGTTTACGCTAAGACCTGTGATGGTCCCTGATAACAGGCAGAAGCACTGAAGACAACATGGAGTCCTTGCTGGAGCCCAAGAGTTTATTAAAGGGATTCTACCATTAAAACCTCTTTTTTTGTGGATAAGACGTCGGAATAGCCTTTAGAAAGCCTATTCGTCTCTTACCTTTAGATGTGATCTCCGCCACGCCGTTCCTTAGAAATACCAGTGTTTACTGGTTTGCAAATTAGTTCTCTGGCAGAGGTGGAGGCGGGTCGCAGCGCTGAAAACGCGATGGGGGCGTCCCCACTGCTGCTCAAGAACACGATCCTGCGACTCCTCTATCTTCGGCTGGATACTCCCCTTCTCTGTCGTCTTCCTCCTGCGTCACCTCCGACACCTGCGCAGTTCGCTCTGCCAGTGAGACACTAGTAGAGCCAACTGTGCATGCTGGCCGGTGGCCATTTTTGGGAGGCCGCTCTTACTCTTGTAGTTCAATGCAGGATAGGCCTCCCAAAAATGTCCGCCAGCCGGCATTCGCACACAGGTCTGCTGGTGTCTCACTGGCAGAGCCAACTGTGCAGGCGTCGAAGGTGACGCAGGAGGAAGATGACAGAGAAGGAGAGGATCCAGCCGAAGATAGAGGCGTCGCAGGATCGTGTTCTCGAGCTGCAGTGGGGACGCCCCCATTGCATTTTCAGCGCTGGGGCCCGCCCCCATTGTTGTGAGAGAACTAATTTTGCATACCAGTAAAAAACAGTATTTCTAAGGAACGGCGCGGCGGAGATCACATCTAAAGGTAAGAGACGAATAGCCTTTCTAAAGGCTATTCCGACGTCTTATCCACAAAAAAAGAGGTTTTAATGGTAGAATCCCTTTAAGGGTTTCCTGCCCCTTACTTCCCCCTGAGCCTCTGCTTATTACACTCTGGGGTCTGACGAAACCTCTCAGTATAAGAAAAGCAGTTTTGGTTCGGACATATTTGGTCAAAGAACCAAAAAAAAAATATCTTAAGTGATGTTCGGTTTCAGTCATTTTTCGATTAAACGCCCAGCCCTAACTTCAGAACAAAAAGCCTTTTTATTACAATGGTCTCTGCTCTGTCCCTTGGTCTTCTAGTGATCTGCATTCAATCAGTCCTCCACGTCATCCATCATTACTGTCTGCACCTCAGTGCTGGGTGGAGGGGTCCTTTAGCTGCCGTTGCCTGCTATCCTGGTACTTACTTTTATATTTCTACCTATTTTATACCAAACCTTCTTCACCCAGAGGACCCCTATGTAGCAAGCTCAGGCATGTTATCTGTAGTAACACTGTACACTGGAAAAGTATCTACCAGACACCAATAAAGTTATTGCGATCACAGACCTTCTCATTGGGTCTGGAATCTTCAACTATATTAGATCATCAGCAAAACCAATAGGATCTGCCAACATTAAAGACTATGGAAAGCTTAACACAACAACAAGATTACCACACACTAACAGCCAAGGACAAGACAGTAATACGGCAGAGAGAAGTGTGCGGACACCTGAATAGAGGAGAAGAGGAAAGTCACAGAAAGCACGGGGTCTCCAGTCACGGGGGGGGGGGCTTTCAGCTTTCACAATACAGATTCACAAGTGACCAGCAAAGGGCAACATGAAAGTCTTACCTTACTGAGAATACTCGGAGAGCAAAGTAAGGAGGAAATACAAAAACAATTGAGTCCAAAAATATATGTATGATGTGGTTTGGCAAACAGAAGCATTGCACATGCAGGAGGGTTGTACCTATAGACTAGACAGAAGGGCTACGTACATGGGAAAGCTGGGTGGCAACCCTTGTGGAAGAGAGACCCAAGAAATGGGTTTTTAACAATGTGCGATACAGAGAAGTGTTTTTTAACAGTAATAGATTTTATACAACAGCCCAAGTGGAGAATAAGTTACATGTAGACTCTAGACCAGGGATATTCAAGAGGCAGAACATGGTCCAAACGTGGACTGCCGACCCCCGCTGTCCAGACCCCTGCTTTCTGGACTTTCATTATTATGGACTTGAGAAACATTCATTTCTTGACTACTGCCCCCTAAGCCTTGGTACCTTGCCACAATGGCAGCAGGGATTGGCATTCACCTCCTGACCTTACAATAGTGGCAGTAGAGATTGGCAATCATCCCTGCTACCTGCATAACATGTTCAGGCTGCAGGGACGATTGCCGATCTCCACCGCTGTTATTGTAACATATTAGGGATTTAGCGGACATATTTTATTGTGTGTGGGGGGCAATAAGGGGCATAAAACTGTTTAGAGGCAATAACAGTTCATCAGAACTAACGGGACATTATACTGTGTGAGGGCCACCAATAGCCCAATAGTGCCCTCCACCTACAGTATAATGCTCCTTAATGCCCCCCGCACAGTATAATGCTATAATAGTGCCCCCATACACAGGATAACGTTATAATAATGCCCCCATACAAAGTATGATGTTATAATAGTGCCCTCATACAAAGTATAATGCCATGTTAGTTCCTATCTTATCGTAAAAAAATATGGTAAATCCTGGACACGTTCAGCTACTGTTCTGCTTGGACCTTCACCTGGTATGTGGCCCTTTACTAAAAATAGTGGAGCACCTTTGATCTAGAGCAGCGGTGGGCAATTAATTTTCCCATGGGGCCACATAAGAAATTGAAACTATGCTAGAGTGCTTGTTCACAGTGCAGGCTGAGAGTTGACTCAGCCTGCGCTGTGAACAAGCAGACACCGGGGATCCCTGGTCGATCCATATGTCCATCCCGTGATCGACCCATATGTCCATTGTGATCGACCGGTAGATTGCGATCCACGTATTGGGCACCCCTGCCATAGACTATAATGGGGTCCGTGTGATTTCTCTCATGTGAGAGAAAAGTGCTGCCTGCACACAGAATGGAAACCACACGGACCCCATTATAGTCTATGGGGTCTGTGTGGTTTCTTAGCTAACCGCTTTTTAAAGCATTCGGTATTCCATTTGGAGGGTCCCCAAGTGTACCCCTGAACGGAATACCGAACGCAGATGTGAACCAGGCCTAAGAAAGAATAAAACACAACACTATTTTGTGATACATGGTCACAAAGTATCAAGGAAAAAGTATGTTTTTGTACTGTGTTTGCCAGTGGGTATGAAATAGAAAAAAAACAAAAAAACTTAAGTCCTCAGTAGTTGATACCTTGTTTAATGGCTAAATAATAATGATGACAGATTACAAGCTTTCAGGATAACGGATCCCTTCCTCAGGTATAGTATCTATAGTATCTATACCTGAGGAAGGGATCAAAATTATCCTGAAAGCTTGTAATCTGTCATCATTATTAGTTAGCCATTAAACAAGGTATCATCTACTGAAGACTCAAGTTTTTTGTTTTTTTTATACAAAAGTATCCATTCTACAGGCGAGGATGTGAGGCCACCCAGTGGTTGTGTTGTGGGTTGCGGCCTTTCAAGGGTTTTGCCATCTTGTGTTATATTGTACTGAACCAGCTTGAGAAATTGGACTCCTCAACTAAATCCGAGCTAAGGTAGGGATGGATACATCTGCATGCCAGGGACACTCTATTGGCCTTTGTCTAGTGCACTGGACTTATAGATCTGTCTATTAAATACACTGGGAAGGTTGCCAATGCATAAAGTAAATTTGTCACTACCAGTTTACAAAGAGCCTTACATGCATCCTCAGCCAATCCCATTTTGCATGTTTTTGATCATTCAGCTATCACATGTTTGGCTATAAACTCATTCCAGCGGACCAAACGTCATCTCCAGTTCTTTGCACTCTTTAATAGACACTACTGGCTGCAGGAATTTTTTCTCTAGCCCCCACCACTCTTGAGTAATCTGTGTTAGTTTCAACACCCAATATGCTAACTAATCTCTCAGCCAAGGGGTAGTCCCTGTCTACGTGCTCCTGCCCAGGACCGCCCAACTAACAGTAGAGACCATAGCTAGAATAACGGATGCTGAAACTATCAGCACTAGTGTTGAGCGAGTAGTATTCGATCGAATACCTCGCTGGCATAGGAATGAGAGTAATCCGCCGAACATCAAGGGGTTAAACGCATCGAATATTCAAAGCGTTTAACCCCTTGGTGTTAGGCGGATTACACGTATTCCTACGCCAGCGAGGTATTCAATCCAATACTACTCACTCAACACTAATCAGCACCAATTGTTCAGGAATGGCGGGGGATAGAAAAAATATTCCAACTGTGCTGGAATCAGTAACTATTGAACAATGCAAACAGGTGGAGGCGGTGAAATGTCTTCTATTAAAATGGAAACTAAACTCCATACAAATGATAAGAAAATCTGCTAACAAGTAGAGCTGAACTTCATGCAAATCATAAGCGAATCACCAACACAGCAGGTGGAAAGAGTAGGAGTCCACAATAATAATAAGATTGTAAAATATGGAGTTGTCCTTGGTTATGACGTATAACAGTATAATGGAGGACGTGGGCAGTAACGCTGAATCTTCATACTCCAGGCTTTGACAGGGGTCACATCATATTTGTAATGTATGTTTGGAAACGTGTCCATAGGGTTACATTAGCCAAAGTAGGGCAGAAAGAGTGTCCTTATAATCTCCATTTAGTGTGTACCAAAAAAAGGTATGGCATAGAGCAGTAAGCCACAGTACTCCACAACCTCAAGAACGCTGGCCTTACACTTGCTCTGCACTCCATTAATGGTAACAAGGTAGGACTGCTCATTTATTTCGGCTTCTACTTTACCCATAAAGATTTGGCTTATGGAGATGGCAAAGTACAGCACTCATCTACCTTCAGTAATCCCATAAAGCTGGCAGGACTCCTATCGGTAGACAATGTCCTTGCTTCTCAGAGTCTGGCCTTTGGGAACAGGATGTGTTCCTGTGATCAGAGTATGGGGTACAGATTTTACCATGATTAATCACTCATGCACCATTCATCATACAGTATCAGAGTCCTCAGCATTATAACTCATCTATATACATCACTCACTTCCAACACTTCTATCTCATGCATTATAAAACATAGAACCAGACTTCTGGTGTCATATGAAAACGCAGATAATCAGCTTTCGTATACTACAGTTTGCCGAGATATCCGTTCTGTAAAGCGCTGCAGAATATAATGGCGCTATCTAAGCATAATAAATATCAGAGATGTATATACAGTACCTATATATTGCCCCTATATCCAAAATGTGCTTTCATCTGGAAATAATAGCTGTGATATTGTTATAGACTATGAAAGTTGAACATCTCATCCTTCATATGATACCAGAAGCATGGTTCTATGTTTTATAGTGGTGAGAGAGGATTTCTAATGCCAATAGAGAAACAGTGGCAGGAAGGAGATTTCAGGGCTGGATTTTAAGGAATGGAGCCAGAATAAAAAAAATATTGGACAGTTAAAGGGGTTTTCCGGGCAAATTTATTTATTTTTATTTTTTTGAAAGGTGAGTTAGTGCTAGTGATAAGTTAATAAGTGCACTCAAATACCTTTAGCAATGTTTGGAGTGATTTCTGGCATCTCTGGTTACTGCTGCATCCTCTGCATTTGTTTACAAGGTTGTGACTTCCTGCTGTGCAGCTTCCTGTGTAGCTTCTACACTAGTTCCCTCTCACTCAGCCCTCCCACTCTGTTACACTCCACCTCCCTGTCTCACTAGCCTAGCTATCCCACCCATTACTAGATCCTCCCCTGTCTCTCTAGCCTAGCAATCCCGCCCTTTACTAGCTCCTCCCCGTCTCCCTAGGCTAGCGATCCCGCCCATAACAAGCTCCTCCCAGTTTCCCTAGCCTAGAGATCCTGCCATAACTAGACCCTCCTACCCTCCTCCCAGTCTCCCTAGCTAACCTATTCCGCCCACTACTATCAGAGAGGAAGAGGGGAGGAGCTGTTCCCGGACACAGAAAGGCTTGGTAAGTATTGATGGGAATGGGGGGAGGGGGTGGAGTAATGGTGATATTCCTTTTCGGAAGAGGTGAAACGAAATGTCACCGGATTATCAAAAAGTGTCCCTGGGGCAGTCACATTACCACTCCAGGGATATGAGTAATTATAGATTTATTTTTTTTTATGTAGATTGTGAGCCCCACATAGAGCTCACAATGTACATTTTTTCCCTATCAGTATGTCTTTTTGGAATATGGGATGGAAATCCATGCAAAAACAGGGAGAACATACAAACTCCTTGCAGATGGTTTTATGCCCTTGGCGGGATTTGAACACCAGGACTCCAGCGCTGCAAGGCTGCAGTGCTAACCACTGAGCCACCGTGTGGCCCCTAGATTTTTTTTTTTTAATTGAAATAAATTAGAAATTAGGCAGGGAAGGGGGTTTAGGACTTTCTGATGGTGCGCCAGTCACAGTTTCTGAAAGAGAACAGATACAGCTATATCCTTCTCACCACCTCAGCCTTGTTGACACATTCCAACAATGGTCATAGGACAGATTTCCCAGGAACCGTTTATCCTTCAGCAGATAGGGCACAGCAGTGAGGTTACTGCTCCTGCCAGTTGTCTTACAGCCAGACACAGGAGTAGCAGGAATATGGCCAGAGACAGAGATTTTTTTTTTTTTTTTTACATATTTCTTAGTTTTAATTGTAAAAGAATGGAAGAAAAGGAGGAGATGGAGAGAGAGATTTCTGTGCATTTTCTGAATTTACTTTGGGGCTGCATTCTCTGTGCACTTTGAAATCTTAGTAAGCTTAAAGGGATTCGATCATTAAATTGTTATTTTTTGTTGCCAAAAAAAAAAGTAGGAGCCGACTGCACATGCTCGCAACCATTTTTTTGTGGCCGCTTACATGATGCGCAGTACGTTCTTGTAGTTCAACGGAGTACAGAGCTTAAGCGGCTACAAAAAAATGGCCATGGGCATGTGTCATCGGCTCTACCCGAGGCCCAACGGCAGAGCCGACTGCGCACGCATAGAGGTTTGAAGCCAGCGCTGGAAGTAGACGTGAAGAGAGGCCGTTCGAGACGAAGATGGAGGCAGCGCTGGAGAGTTCTCTCGCAGCATTGGGGACGCCTCCAATGCTGTTTGAGTGCTTGGGAACGCCCTCAGTGCTGCGAGAGAACTCATTTGCATACCGAGGAAAACCGGGATTTCACCGAATGGCGGTGCAGAGAAGACATCTAAAGGTAGGAGAAGAATAGACTTTTTTAAGGCCATTCCTACATGTTATTGAGAAAAAAATAGCAATTTAATTATAGAATCCCTTTAAAGAGGTTTATTGGGGAGATGATTCTGATGACCTATCCTTAGGATTGTTGGGGTTGTGACACTTAGCTGGTCAGCCACTATTAAAGCGGTTGTCCCATCACAAGGATCCTATCTATACTGCTTGTTAATGTGGATGTAAGACTTTTCCTAAATACAATGCTTCAGCAAAACTGCTTTGTTTGTCCACTATCTTACTTTATTCAATTCTTTGTGGCCACAGCCCTGACTTATCTGCTCATGAGTCAAGTGATGTATCTGCTGCTCTCAGGGGGGGAGGGAGGAGGGGCTAAGTGCAGGGAGCCAGCCTGTGTATCTAGCTATTCCTGTGTCTACACCACCTGACCTAGCTTCCTGTTAGCAGATAGAAGAGAGGAGCTGCTTTCATTTCTTCTGTTCTCCCAGTTATCAGGCTAGCTAATTCAATTGTGTTCATTATGGCAGAGACAGGCAGTCTCTGTATGTAACACAGAATGGAGTTGCTGCTGCCTGTACTTCATAGTCCAATATGGGTGGGCGGAGCTAACACACATTTGGGGCGGAGCTAAACGGCAGGTTGCATGTGAAACCCCGCTCACCAAATTATGCAAGAAACCAGGAAGAAAGAAGATTTTACAGCAGTAAAGACTGATGAGTATGTGAGGTGGGAATACCCCTTTAAGAGAACAGGGCTGGGAGCAGACAGCTCTATTCTCCGTCTAGTGACCACATTGAGTTACTGCAGCTCAGCTACCATTCACTTTTTTAGGATCTGAGCTTCAGCATCTCAGCACATTCAGACACATCTGCTTTCAGCCATGTTCTCCATAACCTGATCATCTGCCTGGAAACATTCTTATACTGCAGTGCTGGCTTGCCATTCTGTGTCTGGGCCTCGACAAACTGGGGCAAAGCAAATCGTCAACTCAAATTATTTTGCAATTGTGGCATTTTTGTAAACGGAACAGAAAAGTAAGAACAGCTTCTGATTCATGCCAGAAACCCAATTTTAAGAAGAAGGGATTATAGACTTAGCGTAATAAATAATGTATTACTGCCACGCTCTAGAAGAGTCCGAAAAAGTAACAGCAAGAGGAAGGAATACAGAAGACAGAGAGAAATGATAGAAATATAAGGTTTATTATCATTAAACAAAGAAGAGGTAAGTGCACTTAATACAGACAAGGAAATTTAGCATTTCTCTATAGAATTACCAGCACAAGGATTTACACGTAGATCAGGTTTTTCACACCAGGGGGCAGCAAAGGGTCAAGTACTAAGACCAGAGATAACCGGTCTATCATTACTAGCTACATTTGTACAGCATTATATATTATATAAAGAAGAACCATAAAAACTATGCTACAGCTTCCCAAAGTGAAATATTTGGCTGCCAATGAAAAACGTAAAATAAAGACAAGTAATAAAATAATATAAAAAAATATTCTCTGCAAGACAGTAATGGATCAGCAGATCTGTAACTTCTAAACATACAGAAATCTAGTGTAAATGCATATGGACTATTAATACAGGTATGTCTGTGTCAAGAGGCTCCTCCCTCTTCCTATAGGTGTACCCGATATATGGCGCATGTACAGTACATGGTATCAGGAGCGCAGTACAAAGCATATTGTCCCCAGCGCCCATTACTAAGTCCGACTATTCTGCCGCTGTAAATGAAGGTTACTTTAAATGTAGATTGTGAGCCCCATATAGGAATCACAATCTAAATTTTTTCTCTCCTATCAGTATGTCGTTCTAGAATGGGAGGAAATCCACACAAACACAGGGAGAACATACAAACTCCTTGCAGATGTTGTTCGTGGCGGGATTCAAACCCAGGACTACAGCACTGCAGTGCTAACCACTGAGCCACCATGTTGCCCCTGGAGGTTACTTTTATGCAGTATAAAAATAAATAGAAAAAATAAATAAATAAATGCTTATAAAATGTGATGGAATGCTGAATGTTCTTATAAAATATACGAAGGAGAAACAATCTGAAAAAGAAAAATACGCACATAAGGTTTTCCTTGATGGTAAAAAGGAAAAACTACTTTAGGCCCGGATCACATCTGTGTTCGGTTTCCATTCGGAGAGTCCGCTTGGGGACTCCATGTGCGGAAACCTAGCCACATAAAAAAGCGGTTACCTAAGGAAACCCGCACATCCCAAAGACTATATGGGGTCCATGTAGTTTCCGCACGAACAATGTAGAGAGAAAAGCGCTGCTTGCAGGACTTTTCGCTCCACATATTTCATGCGGATAGGGGAACGGAATAGCCCGAACGCAGATGTGACCGGGCCTTAGCTCCCTACAGATCAACACCTGGCTTTCACAAAGCCTAGTGACATGACCTGGAATGAAAACCAAACAGTATATCTCCTCCAAAGAGGAGAGGTGCAAACAGCTGTTTGAGGGTTATTGCCCCTCATCAGTGCAAGCACCGAGTACTGGTTTGGCAAGGTAAGAGGTCACGGACGTGGGTCAGAAAAGGTACCATGTCTTTTTGAAGGGGTTTTGCAGCCTCTAATGCATGTTTGATACGGATAACCTATCCGACTGTAGATCAGGTTTGCCGGCGGCCTCGAGGCTGCAGTGGATGGAGAACAGAAGTAGCTCTGCTCAGGTACAAGGAGCAGGGTTGCAGGATCCTGCTGCCACCATTATACCGTGGATAGGGCGGCAGCTTCCGGCACTTGGAATAGCTGATCTGTGCGGGATTTGGCTGTCAAATCAGATACTAATGTGGTATCCTGTGAGGTAGGTCATCAATATAAAACATGCATTAGGAGCTAGAGAGCCCTCTTTGCAGGTCACCTTTTGAGTTATATAGATGGCTTGCAAAGGTGACCCAGTCCTCTGATGACCCATAACTGAAGAGGAGGGCACCCACTCCGCATCCGGGATATAAATCCTACAGATCTTTGTGACTTTATGTAATCCTGGCCATACATGAGATGTGTATCAGCAGATGGTTATTACGAGCCAATAATCTAGAGTGTCGTGGGTAAACCAGGGTCAGCGGCGTTGGATTTCTACCAGTCTGATCCTTTGTTATAATACGCACCAGGTGTCTGGCACTTGCTTATACTCATATTGATATACCAGGCATGCCTGTCTAACCGGAATTAGCGTGTGTCTAGGGAAGTTGGGATTAGTACATGTTCCACAACAATAACCTTCTGATGTCCAGTCTAAGGACACGTTCACACTGCTTCATTTTCAGGTGCTTTCCACATAAGAATACGTGTGACATAAATTTGAATTCTGTCATCTAAAAAAAAAAAAGAAAGAGGAAAAAAAAAGGGGGGGGGGGCAGAGGCGCGCGGACGAGGGGTGGCAGGGGGAAGGGGCATGGGCAAGTGATGGGAATTGGGGGAAAGGGGCAAGAGACCAGGGGCACGGGGAGGGAGCAAGGGTGCAGGGAGGCCGGGGCCAAGCAGTGAGTAGGGAGCCCTGCGGGGGCAAGCGGGAGACAAGGGGATGCGGGGCCGCGTGGCAGATCATACACACCAAATTGCTAAATATAACCGGCTCAGCGCCAACACCAACCCGCAAACAAAGGACAGAGGTTAATATATATATATATATATGTATATATATATACACTCACCGGCCACTTTATTAGGTACACCTGTCCAACTGCTCGTTAACACTTAATTTCTAATCAGCCAATCACATGGCGGCAACTCAGTGCATTTCGGCATGTAGACATGGTCAAGACAATCTCCTGCAGTTCAAACCGAGCATCAGTATGGGGAAGAAAGGTGATTTGAGTGCCTTTGAACGTGGCATGGTTGTTGGTGCCAGAAGGGCTGGTCTGAGTATTTCAGAAACTGCTGATCTACTGGGATTTTCACGCACAACCATCTCTAGGGTTTACAGAGAATGGTCCGAAAAAGAAAAAACATCCAGTGAGTGGCAGTTCTGTGGGCGGAAATGCGTTGTTGATGCCAGAGGTCAGAGGAGAATGGCCAGACTGGTTCGAGCTGATAGAAAGGCAACAGTGACTCAAATAGCCACCCGTTACAACCAAGGTAGCCAGAAGAGCATCTCTGAACGCACAGTACGTCGAACTTTGAGGCAGATGGGCTACAGCAGCAGAAGACCACACTGGCTGCCACTCCTTTCAGCTAAGAACAGGAAACTGAGGCTACAATTTGCACAAGCTCATCGAAATTGGACAATTGAAGATTGGAAAAACGTTGCCTGGTCTGATGAGTCTCGATTTCTGCTGCGACATTCGGATGGTAGGGTCAGAATTTGGCGTCAACAACATGAAAGCATGGATCCATCCTGCCTTGTATCAACGGTTCAGGCTGGTGGTGGTGGTGTCATGGTGTGGGGAATATTTTCTTGGCACTCTTTGGGCCCCTTGGTACCAATTGAGCATCGTTGCAACGCCAAAGCCTACCTGAGTATTGTTGCTGACCATGTCCATCCCTTTATGACCACAATGTACCCAACATCTGATGGCTACTTTCAGCAGGATAATGCAATGCCATGTCATAAAGCTGGAATCATCTCAGACTGGTTTCTTGAACATGACAATGAGTTCACTGTACTCCAATGGCCTCCACAGTCACCAGATCTCAATCCAATAGAGCATCTTTGGGATGTGGTGGAACGGGAGATTCGCATCATGGATGTGCAGCCGACAAATCTGCGGCAACTGTGTGATGCCATCATGTCAATATGGACCAAAATCTCTGAGGAATGCTTCCAGCACCTTGTTGTATCTATGCCACGAAGAATTGAGGCAGTTCTGAAGGCAAAAGGGGGTCCAACCCGTTACTAGCATGGTGTACCTAATAAAGTGGCCGGTGAGTGTATATATATATATGTATATATATATTTAACTGGACACAATGTCCTGCATGTCCGACTTTGTGTCCGGTTAAAAAAAAAAACCGCGAAGAGCACAAAACGCTCACTGGCGCTCTCCGGCGGACAGTTTCCAAACCCATTCAAATGAATGGGTTTGAAGACAGACTGCAGGTTTCCATCTCCTGCCCAGTTTCGGGCAGGAAACAGTAATCTGCATAACGGAGGCCGGGGCGCAGACGTGAACCCGGCCTTAGTTGTGTTGGCAGAATTTCTTGGACGGAAATTTCGGACAGACACTGCGTTGGACACTCTACAAGGATGTGAATGTACCCTTACCACTAACAATTGTTGGAGGATGATACTGTAGGGGAACTTTATGAAGCGTATATCCCGTTATAAAACTACTTACTATATCTGCAGCGTCTTTCGATTGCTCCTGGCGGCATCCCCCGTCCTCATAGACA